>NC_136811.1:16474102-16636602 GCF_951216825.1 Electrona antarctica
GCTAGAAAAAGGCGCAGAGGGGTAAGTGGCAGCACAGTCTGTTTTTGTGCGTAATTGCGCGCGGATAGAATAGATGTTTGGCAGATTCAGGCACAATTTTCCGTTTCACACACTGACTGTAAGATATAATTAACATCGCCTGTTTTCCATTTTGTGAGCAGATAATTGAGAAACGACGACGCGACCGCATCAACAACAGCCTGACAGAGTTGAGGAGACTGGTGCCGAGTGCTTTAGAAAAACAGGTACGGTTTGCGACTGACGCAGTGACCAAGTAGCCAAATTCTATATTTTATTGCACGATTGTCTTGATTTGTCTAACACGGGGGAAAAAATTATAGGCTTATAGACATAATCTTTATTTTATAGGCTAATAGACATAATCTTTAACCTGCTCCCTCTGATTCCATGCATGCAGGGATCAGCTAAACTGGAGAAGGCAGAGATATTGCAGATGACCGTGGACCACCTGAAGATGCTGCATGCTGCTGGTGGCAAAGGTGACTGATTTATTTCTCCATGTACAATCTCTAATAACCCATAAGGACAGTGCTGGAAAGTAACTAAATACATTTGATTAAGTAATGTACTTAAGTACAATTTTGAGGTATTTGTATACTTTACCAGAGTATTTCCAATTTCCAATACTTTTACTACTCCACTACATTTACACTACATTACTTTGTAGATTTTTATTATTATTACCACTTCAGCCCTATATACATTTCGGCTATTTGAAAATAAGTGATCTACAAGATCACATTGTGTCACATTTTTAAAAGATTTGTATACATTTGAAACCTTTAATGAGTACTTTTGGTACTTTAAAGTTTAAGTATACATTTTGATGCCAATACTTTTAAGTACATTTAGAATTCCGGACTTTTACTGAGTATTTCTATATTGCAGTATATTGCAGTCTATACTTTAAGTTAAAAAATATATGAGTACTTTTGCTACCACTGCATAATAATAGTGAGATGGCATAAATACCAGTAATAGAAATGTGTGTGTGTGTCTGACCCATGGCTCCTTGTTGTCCCGACAGGTTTCTTTGAGGCTCACGCGCTAGCCAAGGACTACCGTAGCCTGGGCTTCAGGGAGTGCCTGGCAGAGACAGCGCGCTACCTGAGCATCATGGAGGGCCGGGACAGCGCTGACCCGCTGCGCGTGCGGCTGGTCTCCCACCTCAGCAACTACGCCTCTCAGCGGGAGGCGCACAACACCGGACTTGGACACTTGGCCTGGGCCTCAGCCTACGGACCTCCCCCAACCCACCTCCACCCACACCCCCTCCTGCTGCAGCACGTGCACCACGTCAGGACCCCTACTACGCCCAGGAGCAGCAACAACAGCCCCCCCAACTCCTCGTCATCGTCGCCCACCTCTTCCTCCTCACCCTCCTCCTCCTCCAGCGAGGCGTCTGGGACGTCCCGGTTGAGTGTGCTCCCTCCCCCCTCGGAGGCCCTCAGGGTCCCTCCCCCCAATGGCACCCTACCCCTCGCCCTGACCATGCCCTGCACCACCAAGCTCTCGCCGCCTCTGCTCTCCTCTCTCTCCACGCTGTCCGCCTTCCCGCTGTCCTTTGGCGCGTTCCCCCTGGTCTCGCCGACGGCCATGAGCCCTCTGGGTCCCATCTCCTCCTCCTCCGCCTCGCCGTCCTCCTCCGTGCTGACGAAGCCCTACAGGCCCTGGGGCACGGAGATAGGGGCCTTCTGATGCCGTACAGGCCCTGGGGCACGGAGATAGGGGCCTTCTGATGCCGTACAGGCCCTGGGGGCACGGAGATAGGGGCCTTCTGATGCCGTACAGGCCCTGGGGGCATGGATATAGGGGCCTTCTGAAGCCCCTGGCAGCTGGACTGAAGGCAACAGCTGAGCCGGAACGGGGGCGACCGCAGGGAGCACTGGACGCCATCAGACGGGGACGGGACTACCTGGCCTGTCGGCTTCTCTACACTGAACAAAGCTAAAGAGACTTTGGATGAACTTGTTAAAATGCTACACTTCATGTCTTATGGTTTATCGTTTAATTTAATTTAATTGTTTTGTTACATTTACAACAAAATAAGCAAACAAATTGATAGGCAAAATATACCCAGAGCAACTCTTTTTTTGTGTGTGGCTAATTAGCAACAACACCACATTTTTCAGTTGAGCAATAAAAGAGAATGTGATGTAGGGATATAATATTTTATTTGATAGGGTGGGGTGCCTAAAGTGGGTATAGCTGCCACCCGGTATGCAAGCAGCACGTCTGTATAAATCGAGGGACACTGAATTGTTTTGTGCCGTTCTATATGAATATGAATATTCATATGCACTGTGTCCAGTATGAGGTGAGATGTCCATATAATGTCGATGTGATGTCGTTGGAGTCACTCTTTCTATGCACCATGTTACGGATAGAACTGTTGATACTAATGTAGAACTTCTGCTCTTGTAGAACAGGGAACAATATATCATGTAACATAACGTAGTTTCTCATTAACTGGATCTGCTGCCTTTGCGGGGATCAGAAACACAATGGGGAACACTGGACGTGTGCATAATAATGTATCAAGTGTCGATAACTAACTACTTCACAGTGGACACCTGGATCCATTCATCTATTTGTAATATTTTTGTACCAATAAACTGAGATTGAAAGAAATGTGAAGTATGGATTTCCTCCAGTGTGGCTGTCTGTTTCAGTATTTGTGTTGGTTTAGTCTCGTGATCCATTCTACACTGATGCTGTTCATTATTGAACACACAATCCCCACTAGATGCCATCTCCAATAGAAGTGACTATAGGAGTCTATAGGTATCCAACTATCTTTCTCCTCCAGCTGCACCTTGTGTAGCAATCCATCACCAGGCCATAATGACCTGGCTTAATGAGTCCTGTTATTGACTGAAAGGCAACCCTGCTAACTGTATGCCAGGTAACCCAATCTGTGGGCATTGTTGCCCTCATGAATGCCCAGGAAATCATTAAAGAGCCAGAGGAAATCCTCTACAATGTTCCCCTGACCTCGGTAATGCAGGCCGGACTGAAACGGAGACAATGGTGTGAACAGGATGGGGAGACGGAGGAAGAGCCAGGCAGCTGGACCAATAACTCAGCTGATCAACTGCAGCTGCGGCTTTCAGTTAAAACACTTTTAACCTGCAGGCGCCCCTGTTTTGGGGGATCTTTTCCCAATTTTCAGACATAAAAAAAAAAAAATCTAAAATAGCAGATAAGCTCACAAAGCATTGCATAATGGTGCATTGTAAGCTTGTAGATTCGCTAATTTTGAAACAAGGCATGATAGTCAGGGGATATTAATAAAATCTGGGAATACATTTCTTACCAAGAATTTTCTTCACCAATGTGTTTGTAAAGGTGTCTACTAACATATCCCACATTGGTTTATATTCAACCACCCTAGGGGAATTTTTGACAGCTGCTGAAAGTTGGGGTACCATCAACTACCATTATAAGGCTAAATGTTCTAAATTTCATTATGCTTTAAGTAAGGGTGTTTACATGATTCTGAATCCATTCCAAGCATTCGTTTTGCACGAAAATGTGTTGACCGCTATGGCTGTTTTTAGCCTAAGGAGTGTTTTTCGTACAAAACTAATGCATGGAATGGATTCAGAATGATGAAAAACCCCTAGTTTGACATGTCACATGCTACTTAAAGCATATTGAAATTTAGAACATTTAGCCTTATAATGGTAGTTGATGGTACCCCAACTTTCAGCAGTTGTCAAAAATTCCCCTAGGGTGGTTGAATATAAACCAATGTGGGATATGTTAGTAGACACCTTTACAAACACATTGGTGAAGAAAATTCTTGGTAAGAAATGTACTCCCAGATATACATGGGAATACTGATAATATTCCCTGACTAATGAGTGAAAATGTATTATGTTTGGAGAAATTTAGCTGATTTGGATCAAGCATTGAATATATGTAGACACATTTTAGATAAAGCTTTCGGACAACAGTTATTTATTGAGGGGCGCTAGCCCCTACAGGTTTAATGTTTGTTTTTAGTTCAATGTTTGTTTTAAAAACGCCATTGACAATGAAGAGAAATTGTTTTGTCCCTACACAAACATTAAATCCCATCCCATTAACAATAAAGATAATTTAATATATTAGCGCCCCTCACTTCACACGGGTGTGATTTTGTAATGTATATATGCACAGGCATATATTATATTTTGCACATTTGAAATAGTTTCTAGCTAATTATGTTTACATCTTATATGTAGGCCTACTGTATATAATCACCAAGGCATGTGCAAAAATACCTGGCACTAAAAAGTAATTCTGATTGTAATTCTGTAAACGAGAGAGAAAGCGACAATACTGACCCTTCTTAATTGTCAGGTTGAAAACACTGATGATAAATCAAATGTATCATCAAGTCTTCCTTTGGAAAGCCGTAACGTCCTTTTGATGCATATTGCTCAAATATACTTGTATTTGGTGCTGCTCAGGACTCATGAACCAGTGTGTAATATGAAGCATTTGCCTCTGTTTGGTGATACTGTTTGTGATACCAAACCATAGAGCAGTGCATGAAGCAGTAGAGTACTGTAGGTTTTCATTCCAGCCATTCAATCAGGGACTAATTTAGACCCTGGTGAATTGTATTAACTTCTTGGGTGCACACACTTCATGGGAACAGATTGAGAATGAGATATGTAGACTTGATGGGTTGGAATTCTACTCATGCCTGCCCTGACCTGTGTTTAATGCATGGTTTAAAGCCACCCCCCACACCCGCTCTGTCTGTCTGTCTGTCTGTCTGTCTGTCTGTCTGTCTGTCTGTCTGTCTGTCTGTCTGTCTGTCTGTCTGTCTGTCTGTCTGTCTGTCCTGTGTTTCTTCAATGTGCTATGTTCATACTATAGGAGGGTATGGTAGAAATACATTAGGCAGGCCTGAATGCCGGACACAGTATTTGTGAAACCCTGTCACCTCTCAGTTTAGGAACAACATGCTACTATCAACTGGAACACAGTAAACTTTTCACCTCACTTCATTCATTGACACAGACTTGAGCCTAGTTCATTTTTCTAAAAGCCACAAATAAATCTTTCACTGCCACCTAGTGGACACATGTCAGACATGTCTGTCCTATGCAGGATGATTCATACAGTATATTGGGTTCATTCCAGCAGTGGGGTGCAATAATGTAGCCACCACCTGCCAGGTGTTTAATTACAAACCTAACACTGATTTCACTAGTGAGTGTCCCTCTGCTCGGTGGATGGTCTGCAGTAGGGAAAGGAAACAAACGTTTCTCAATCGGGGCCCTTTGAAAATCTCCCCGGCAGCCTTTCGTCGTTCATCTTGGATGAATGTATCTAATATAATTTAGTAGACTATACTTGAAGTTCCTATTTGGTGTGCCTGTAAGCTTATTTTTCAAGCGTTTAAAGAACAAAAACCATGATGACCTTTTTGTGAGCTTGCAGAGCTGATCAATGATAGCCCAGAGTACTAGTAGCAATGTCAGTGTAAGCACACTTGGGCGTCTAGGCGCGGCAATTTTCCGCTCGTGGCAGGCGTCTCTTCCTGATTTTTAGACAGCTGGTGGATGGAAAGTGAAGCTTGTGCACGGCTTCCACTTGCCGCGGGGGCAAGCGTCTCCCGTTTTCTAGCCGACGGGCCGATTCTGCCGCGTGGGTGGAGCTTTATTTCCATCCACCAGCTGTCTAAAAACCAGGAAGAGACGCTAGCTGCCACAAGCGGAAAATTGCAGCACCTAGACGCCCAAGTGTGCTTACCACATATACTCTATGGTACCATAGACTCTATCGAGGCCGAACCGGAGCGTACAGCCCCGCCCAACCCCCCCCCCCCCCCCCCCCCCCCCCTTTGGCAACCAAATTTTGGTTGGCAAATGGGTAAGTGCAAACGAGCGCTCAATGTTAAACCCCAGTTGCAGTTCACGCTCTAACCAGTAGGGCAGAGTGCTTCAACATTGGAGAGCCTCCCTGGGGGCTTGGTGCTTACACTGTGTAGTGGTGAGATTTTCATGATTGGCTGGCCTCTAAGCCAATGGGAGACTAGCCCTATATGGTCAATGGGACACTAAGCCCCACGTTCAATGGGACACTAAGCCCCATGGTCAATGGGACACTAAGCCCCACGGTCAATGGGACACTAAGCCCGCTCTCCTCGAGCTCCCCCACCGCCACCGCACCATGACTAGAGACTGAAAATGCAACTACAGAAAGCCCCACTAAGGTACAATATGCAAGAGAATGGAATGCAAGCTGATATATAATGACTTGAGTCATTTCTTGTTTTATATTAATCTTTTTGAACATGGTGGACCCTCTTGTAAACAAGTGTAATGCTTAATTGGGTCGTCCACTCACAGTTAACAGCCTTTGTATTGAGTTTGTGCTTGAAATGTACTGTAATTCTGCAAACTGTTAATAAATATTTCAATCAATCAATCAATTTTGTGTTGTGGCAATTATTTGGTGGTCGTGGTCCCATCCCAAATCCCCAAATCCCACCAGTGGGCCCCGGCCGACAGGTTGGGAATCGCTGTTGTTCTGGTCCCTGGGGAGGGGGAATTACATGTACTGCTTCACCCAGCAGATGGCTCAGAAATACTAAGCTTATTTTGTTTTGTGGTTCAGGTTAAAAACTACAGCAGATTGATTTTTAATGTCTTGCTGGCAGTGGCACAAGAAACACACACACACATGCGCGCACACACACACACACACACACACACACACACACACACACACACACACACACACACACACACACACACACACACACACACACACTGACACTGTGTTTACATGTCAAAATGTCAGCTGAGATCCCTTGCCCTCAGAACAGAAACATCATTCTCAGCAACGTGTAGGTAATTGGTTCTCTTTATTTGGCAGTTTACATAATTTTTCCTCATCTTTTGGCACAGAAAAGTATGAGATGGTTGCATGCCATGTTCACAGAATCCCAAACCTTAGAGCCTGATTTATACTTTGTCGTATGGCGGAGTCGTGTGCCGAAACAAGCAGATCTACAAGCTTACAACGCGATGCGATGCATTGTGAGCTTGTAGATCTGTTGTTTTCGCCTGCGTGACTCCATCGTACAACGGAGTATAAATAAATAAGCATTAATTCAGCAAAGCTTGTCACAGAGAAATATGTAGGAGAAGAAACACAGGCAGCAGAAGGATGCAGGCAGATCTAGACAGATATCTGTGGTACTGTAATATTAAAAAGTAGTAGTTGCAGTTCAGTGTGCTGAACGTGAAGCATCTTTGCATCCGTCCTCCACTAAAGACCTCCCTAAAGAGAGACGCGACGGCAGTGATGCCTCAGCGGGAGTACACGTTCACACACAGCCACACGGACGCACACATCACACTATCAATATTAAAGGTGGGTGAAAACTAGCACATTCCGCTGCCCCGAGACACTGTGTGCACCGGTATCAGTATCGTGACAGAACATTCAGGAGGGTCGTCTCCAAATACTGTGTACAGACCAGAGTCACCGATGCCAGCTAAAGATTGCCTCCATCAGCCAGATGGTACATGGTGTCAGTCTGTCAGAGTGGCGTTTGGTCATAAGAAAAAGGAGGGGGGGAAAAAAGGAATCAGCGTGTACAAACAGCTGCGTCCACACTGGGCAAGCACATTCTTTAATCACACAATACAGCACCATTCGAATTCATTATCAAGCCTTAGTCATTAGGACACTTTAAAATACTGTGGGTTTGGCGTCTTACTAGCGGGAGTTTCAAAGCGTGCGTTTGGCCAGAGTGTACATTATTATTATGTTTGTATGAGGAGATAAGAGGCATTGGGGATGCTCGTGTGGAGTCTGGAGTCTAGGCTTACACACCGACCATTTTAACGTTCTTCACAAAGACACAGAAACATCGTCATGACATCGCGAGGAAAGGAAACACCGCCAACGTCAGTCTACCAACCGACTCACGACACCGAAGGCTTTCACAAGAAAAATAAAAAAATAAAAATGGCTGCAGATTAAAATTTCAGAGAACTGAAAAAAATAAGTCAATGACAAACACAAAGTTTGAAATTGTACAGCGAGGGGTATGTTTAGATCACTTTGTATGACTATACACCCCCGTCTGTCTACCATCATTGTGATTGATTGATAGATAGATAGATAGATCTAGCAATAAATAAATTACAAAAAAAGTATTTACAAAATAACCATATCCTCACTATTTACTTCACTATAATCCATTCAAATTCTCATAAGTGGTGTGTGTGTGTGTGTGTGTGTGTGTGTGTGTGTGTGTGTGTGTGTGTGTGTGTGTGTGTGTGTGTGTGTGTGTGTGTGTGTGTGTGTGTGTGTGTGTGTGAGACTGTGTGTGTGTGTGTTTATCTAGCGTCATATCCACCGATAATAAAGATAGAGAATGTGAGTGTAGTTGGGGTGGTGGGGGGCTGTGTGGTGTGGTGTTGTGAGCTGTGGTGTGGTGATCGGTCCTCCACCTCCAGGGTTGGGGGTCTGCTCTTGAAATGTGACAGGGGTGGGCTTGGGGGGGAGGGGGGGGTGGTGGGCTGGGGGTTGGAGGAACGTACTAGATGGACAGTAGATGATGGAGGTCAGGGACTGAACGTGGCTCATGCTGTCAGCTCTTCCCTTAACTCTTTGTTCCTACGCACAACCTCGGCGTGTCGCTCCTGCGGAAAAGAAACAGGATGAACCGTTTACTTGATTGATCATCGCACTGAATTCGACAGCTACGTACAGTCCAATCAAAACACAGAAAGATATTCTTTTTTTCCAGTCTCCATTAAAAATGATTGATTTTAAATCCCTACTTTATTCAGTCTTCCTATTATGAAGTTCAGGTATAGTGTCTGTTTTATCTTTCAGTTGTGTTGTTTTATTGTGCCTACAGTAGGCCCATTTCATACTGTATTGCATTAGAATGTATCTCGTACATTCTAATACAATATAAATTACACTGCCCGTCTATCTACACATAGACATGCAGTGGATAGTCGGACCAGATCCTCCCACCAATCCTCATCTGAGCTGATCTGCTTTCACCCTATAAAGCCAGTCAGACAGATGGCTTCGGATCAGAAGCACTCACCTTCTCTTGCAGGCGCTCCATCATGGCTGCCAGGTGGGCCTCGCGGTTCTCCTTGATCTGGTCCATCTTTATCAGGAGCCTCTCCTCGGCCATCTTGCTGAAGTTGCTGTTCTCCTCCATGGCCTTCAGCAGGACATCCCTCTCATGATCCCTCTTATCAGCCAGGACCTTCAGCACCTGGGCCTCCTGGGTCTGAAATGAATCAATGATTTTAAAGTGAACAACACATTCTTTTCAGCGAGCGAGTTAGAATCAAGCCAGATGGACAGGCTAACAGACAGGCTAACAGACAGACAATCAGACGGCGACCGACAATCACCTACACAATAAATGAGCTAAACATGTTAGATTTTAAATGGTTGGGTCGATCAGTCAGGTACTCAGGTTTCAATCAGCCGCTCACCTTCCTCCTCTCCTCGGCCGCTTCCAGTTTCTTCTGTATGTCCTCCAATGAGATGTCCCTCTTTGGGGGCGAGGCGATGTTGTGGGCTGTGTCTGACACTGGAGACTGAGGCTTTAGGATGACCTCAAAGGACTGGCCAGCGGTTCGCTTGGTGATGGGCTTCACCTCCATGTCTGCAAAGCAAAGAATTTGCAGTCACGTTGTTTGTCAAGGAAAATCTAATTTATATACACCATAGTACATGTCGAGAACTGATCTTGTAATCACTGACTATTACATTGTGTACTGTGGTCTCCTGTTGGTTGTAGTGTAGCTGTAGATTCGTTTCACTTGACGTGTCACCAGGAAAGTGTAATGGAGGTTCATGTTATCTCTCTCCATGTGACAAATTTGTCTCAAATATGTCTCAAATCTGTGAAAGATTTTGACTTGATGGGTTGCTGATTATATATTTTTGTGTACATGTGCGCTTTCTTTTGTTAACCTTTGTTTCTTTTGTTAACTAGCTGCCCACCCAGGGAATACAGACAGGAGGGAAACTTGGTTAACTCTGGCACATCAGTGTGTACAGACAATCACTGTCAAATAAATGAATGCAATAAAATAAGAAGAAATTGAAATAGAAAACATGAGGTAATATGAATATTAGGTTATCTTTTTTCACATTGTGCACATGTTTGTAATCACCTGGTTGAGCGCCATGGATGAAAGTCACGCTTGTCAGTTGTCAAACCTCAGTGTTCATTTAACTCTGAGTTAAATAAGCCCTCAGGATTTTACTGTGTGCTTCTTTGAGCTGCATATGAAGCGTCTGTGTCTATCCACAGTGCAAACCACACTGCATTATCCAGAGTGTCAATTGAACTCAATGGACCACTGGTCCATTTTCACTCTCCGAGTTAAATTTAGATTCCGCAGCGCATGCTTTAACAACTGACGCAGAAGAGAAAAGACACTTATGACTTTGCAAGATGACTGGGGCCTCCTCCTCACCTTCAAACTCACAGACCAGCTTGTTGCGTGTCTCTGGGTAAAAGCAGGAGCACAGCAGAGAGAAGACGGACAGCTCCTTCATCTTCTCCTTGTATGCTGAGGATGGGAACAAAGGGACGCAAGACATCTACCATCACAGAGGGTCCTTCATCAATACAGCAGCTCGACTCACTAAATGTAAGATGGTATTGTATAAGACTTCCAGGCTCTCTAGCTGACTCATTTATCACAAAATGCGCTGAGCTGAGGTGCTTCTCAAAGCATTTGGAATATTGCCAGATCAAAAGAGCATGCGTTCACAAAACACATTCACAGTGTAATTCTGTCATCAACAACACATCAGAATGGAATTTGTTCATGTTTTGCTGGGAAGTAATCCATATACAGACACACTGACTGGACATAGTATTGTACAAGATCCATACCCTTTTGATTTGGTCATTACTTATTGATAGATTACACTAATACCCAACAACGCTGTTGATCAGGATTGATTGACAAACTCAAGATCACAAGATATCTCTCTAAAGGGACAGAGGGATCAATCGTACCTTAATGGTACTTTAATGGCTGTTATCAGACCAAAGGCATTCATCAATCATCTGTATAAAAGGGAGCAGAGTGCCTCGCTGCCTGGAGTCATCGTAACCATGAGATCATTTAACCGGTACTTAAACCCATATAGTATGTTGACCGGTGTCCCCCAGGGACAATTCTCCTACTTTGTTCCCTCTCTACACCAAATGTATTCTGTGCAAACAATCAATTGCGACGCATGTGACCTGCTAGTTTGGCCCTATGTTTGTCCCAGAATATAGACGCTAGGGTTCACGTGGTTCAGAGGGTAACACTGGCGGCCAACTGGCCTGGCTGCGTGTGTGCCAGAATACTAGGTGTTCTGCTTCCTGTTCAATTCTTAATTGATTTTAGGTCAGCTTGTGACTCCACATGCACAGTTGCATATCGCACGCACGCACGCACACACGCACGCACGCACGCACGCACGCACGCACGCACGCACGCACGCACGCACGCATACTTTTAGGCCTAACATTAGTTTTTGCTCCATTACATTATCTATAGCTTTAGTTAGCTTATTTGCACTTTCTTACTGTATGTCTCATGAATTCACAAATCACCAATCGGTTCAGTTCTTTCTCTCTTTTGTCTTTTTTAAAATTATTGTATCTGGCCTAGTGTTGCTAGTGTTGGAAGGAGATCCCCGGGCCGGGCAGACCAAGGATCAGATGGAGGGATCATATCTCCAAAATGGTCCGGGAACGCCTTGGGATCCCCCAGAATGAAGTTACTAATGTTGCTCTGGAGAGGGAACAGGGAAGCCTGGAGCTCTCTGGTGGAGCTGTTGCCCCCGTGACCCGACTACGGATAAGCGGTTGAAGATGGATGGATGGATGGATAGTGTCGCATGTTAAATCCTTTTGAACAACATGCTGTATAGTCTACACACGGCATCACTATTATAATGTGGGAAACAAACAAACACTGGAAGCCCTGCACCCACCACGACGGGTGCCAGTGCGCCACTCACAAAGTGTCCGTAAGAGGGACAAAGAGACAAAGAGCGAGGTGGCTCCATCCAGGGATGGCTACAGATTGTCAATACTGATTAGCCTTCTCTGCTGCAATGGCCGACATGAGAAGCCGGGCCCCTTGCTGCAGGGCTGGCCTGTCTCCTAGCCTGTTATTGCATCCTACACCTGGTGGATACCAACCTGCCACGGGAGAAAGCAACAGGACAGGACGCACCATATTGTAATCCTAGCTGAACACGACGGCCGACAGGAGCTCATATATAACGTTGATGTAGGCACGCAGTTGTCGACAGATGATAAATAACCGAAACCTGAGGACTCGATCCGAGCGAGGAAACTAAATAATGAGTCACGTATAGACTACAGGGGGGGCCTATACACCACCACTATCATGACTATAGGCTTAGTAGGCTATCCTGGACCATATATCAAATCATAAAATCCATTGTGCTATACACCTGGATATGACAAAGATAAAGGGGCTTTTCACATGATTTAATTCCATTCAGTGTGTGATATTACTGTCAAATACATGATAAGGTCTCACTATTCGACTATACACTGTCACCTTATTGTAAGAGATACAGAACAGACTGCAGCCACAACCAATATACTGGTATGGGCATTCTCTCATGAAAGGACTGACTGAGAAAACGATGACTTCTCGTAGACATATATTAGCCTAATGCAGTGGTTCTCAAAGTGGGGTCCAGCCAGGAACTCCCAGGGTTCCGCTATGGGGTTCTAAATTGACCCGGCCGTACGAGTCTGTAACTCTGACAGTATACAAACGAACCCTGACGCCGACGGGTCCATTTGGTTCCATTTGTATACTGTCAGATTTAAGGGAGGGTGGGGGGTGGGGGGGTCCTTGAAATGTAAAGGTTCACGAACCACTATAGCTTAATGCGTTTAAATTGTTTTACAATAATGTACCATTACATACAAACCGGCAGAGAAACGTAGACTATGGCTGCATTAATTTCCATTAAAAGAGACGAAAGTCTCCCGTGCGAGCCGAGGCGTTCTGTGGGCTGAACGCTTGGCAGAGCAGCATCTAGGGTGGGGTCCGCTCCTTCTGCATTATGATGCTTTGAGCAAGGGCCGCCACCGTTTTCACACGCAGGTGCAGAGTTAACTTGAATTATAAAACAGGACCGGTCCAAAATCCACCTATACATGCAAAATGTAACGCTATTTGAATTTAATTCAAAGCGTTCATTCAATTAATACAAATTTGGCTATAGAAGTCGGATAATAATAGGCTATATTTTATGCGGCAGCATAATGAGGAACGACGCTCGGCTATTTATTTTTGCATTGGCCAATTCCATTCTCCTCAACCCGAGATGGTACATCTATTTAGTAATGTTAAAACGTATCAGGGAGTCAGAGATCCAATTTCAACAGATTTGTAGTAAGGGGGAAAAAAATCAGCAGGATCGAGGAACATTCATCACAGGGCCGACATCGGTTCCACCGGTATGATCGGCAGCGCAGTTTCACCCTTCGCTAGAATTTTAATATATAAGAACGTTCTTTGTATTCTTACCGGTCGCTGTTTTGGCCATGGCTGTTGTTGATGTATCTCTTAGCAGAGGGCTCGGTCGGTAGGTCTGGTCAACGGGACGGTAATGCTGTTTTAAGGCACTGAGTCAGCGAATAAGAGCGGCTTGGGTTCAGATGATGAGAGGAGGAGAGGTGGGACACGGGAGCGGCGCTTTAATTATGTGCGGGAGCGCGCAGAGCAAGCACATCCTCCTCTGTCCCTCTGACGCGCACATTACGCACGAAGATTTTTCAACCTCCACAGTCCACAACCTTCCATGCACAGCACTAAGATGAGGCTATTGAGAATTATAGTTAGCCTATAGCCTACTCATTGTGGATCTGGTAGCTATAGGCCATGAGTGGTATAGGCTAGCTCATTTCTTTACAAACAATAACATACTAAAGCTATAGCCTATGTTCTTCATTGCAGACCACGCCATCAGATTTACTCATAATGAATAATAAGTCATTTTACAAATAATTGTGCAGGATTATTTTTATGCGGATAGGATGTGTTTATCATTGACTAGCCATACAGCTATAAGCTATATTAGATATTGTAAGGACATCTTCTTGCTTTTTTTTTTGCCTTATTATTTTTCCGTTGTCCTGTAAAGCACATTTGTGCATTATTCTTGCTCTGTAAAGAACTTTGAGCTGCATTTCATGTCATGAAAGGGGCTAAATAAAGTGTATTTTATATATGTATATATATTATGCATATATTATGCACATTATGTTATTGCAAAAAGGGGTTAAATCTATAGATGATATACCCGCAGGGCCGCATGCACATTGTGTGTGGATCCAATTTATCAGTTAATAATATAGAAAAGTTAAAAGTTTCAAAATGTAGGGCTATAAAACGTGGAGAAGACATTGGGAAGGTACTTCTGAGGCCTATATTGGCACTGATCGGTCAAAGTGGTTTGTGAAATTAGAGCTACACGCGCGCGCGCGCACACACACACACACACACACACACACACACACACACACACACACACACACACACACACACACACACATTAACCATTTATTTATGTCCACACAAAGGATATGCATACAAGGACACAAATATTATAGGCGCATTAAAGTTACATCTGCAAAGTCATGGCATGTGTTTTCGTGATACAACTGGCATGTCACACAGTACTCTATGGGTATAAGTAACAGTGTCTCCGCCATATATGACGGCTGCCAATTATAGCAGAGACACCACAATACTTTGCTAGCCTTTTTGGGCATCCCAAGTTGTTGGAACCCTCTAACAACCAGTCTGTGCGTATGCCCTAGGCTGCCAAATATAAAGACAAATAGTCTGCACCTATAGCCCAGCTAGCAGAAGTGGTTGGTATTTTATGACCTTCATGGTCATAAAGGCTTCCTCTAGGCACACACACACACACACACACACACACTAGACTCCTGCAGTCATGCATGTAAAAACAAATAGAGGGGGGAAATTTGGAAAAATACGTTCACAATTGGCCCCCTTTTCCCCAAAAAATATCTTCACCGAAAACACAACACACCACGATGCAACATGTTTAGCGTTGTACAATAGATCTGCTATTTTCACAGAATGTTTGCCTATTATGACCCAGCCTATTATGACCCAGAATAGGCACACTATAGCGGTATACCGCTCATGTGGTTAACCTATAGAGTACACACAGAAAATACGTATTTGTACGTCTCTAAATGTTCTGATGAATTGAAAAGGGTGGATCCTATGTTGTAAACAAGTGTAATCCTTTATCAGTGTGTCGTCCACAGTAACAGTCTTTGTATTGAGTTGTGCTTTCATGTGAAATGTACTGCAAACTGTTAATAAATACTTCAATCAATCAAAAAACGTTGACTTCATAATATGTTGTTTATTAGCATTTATAGAAGTTCACTAACATTTCCCTTATTAACAGGCCCACACAAGCAACGCACAATTGACACAATTTCATTAATCTTTATAGCAGTGGTTCTCAAAGTAGGGTCCATGGACCCTCATGGCTCCTTGAGGGGGTTCCAAATGGACCCTGCAGCCAGGTCTGTTACTCTGAGAGTTATGGTCCTTAAATGAAAAGGT
Source organism: Electrona antarctica (assembly GCF_951216825.1). NCBI lineage: Eukaryota > Metazoa > Chordata > Actinopteri > Myctophiformes > Myctophidae > Electrona > Electrona antarctica. The sequence continues at coordinate 16,489,789 of NC_136811.1, forward strand.
GTGAGAACCACTGAACTAGAGTGTCGCAGCAGTAGTCATGAGTTGTATAAGTCACACGTGGTATAAAAATAGAGGTAGAGTTAAATACATTTGAATTCATCATCATGCATCTAATGCCCAATTAAAAGGATCTCAGCTAAGTTCAGTGACATAATAGTGCAGTACGTAAGACGTGATATACAAGTCGGATAATAATAATAAATAACACTTTAATGCTGCCTCTGAATCAAACTGTGACAGGGTGAATAGTATAGGAACTGCACAGCTTGTTTACATTCGTTTTTTTAGATAGCTGTACAGTGTACACACAAAACAAGCAGAGACTCTATAACCTCCTAAGCCCTACGTTGTTTGTCGTACAACAAAGAGTGGAAAAAACGCTGATCTACAAGCTCACAACATATTGCATTGCGACACATTGAGAGTTTATAGATCTGCTATTTTCTCTATTTTTCTGGACATTTTTCACCTATAGTGACATACCCAAGATAGGGCAACCAGGGTTAATGTGGTTGCTGACTGTATAACATAATATTCTGAAGTGAACCTGAGTTATATACATTAGCCCATATATATTATTTGTGATTTTTATATCAGCAGGAATGTGTTTACATTTTTAAGGGATACAGAAGAGTGGGAATCTAGGAAGAGTGGGCACCTCACTGTTTAATTGGCTATTTCTTTCCTAAATGTAAATAAATTAAGAATTTGGAAAAAGGTATTAAGTAATGTAAATTAAACATGATTTGAACATGCACGGTACATCATTATCAGACTTAGATTTACCCTTCAACTTCTTGTTTATGCACCTGACCAGCTATGCAGGTTTTGTAGAAGTTTGTATTAATTGTAGGAATATTAGTTCTTAATTGTCGAAAGTTCTAGCATTTTCAAATCATGTATACTTGACCAATTTGAAGACCAATTTCCAATTATTATTTTTGTTTTTACATTTAGGAAAGAAATCGCCAATTAAACATTGAGGTTCCCACTCTTAAACAGATATCTGTGATTGTGTTACTCAGTGCTTACAAGTGAGGGAAATAAATGCATTATAAAAATGCCATTCAACACAGGAAACGATTACACAAGTAGCTTTGAACAGTAGATCAGTGTAACAAAGATTTGGCAGATGTACTCAGCTGCTTCTGAATGAAGCGACTGACCAGGATCTGAGGACGTTGCTGGTAGCTGTTGAGAACCTCGTGAGGGACGTTCAGCTGGTCTCCCTTCAGGCGATCCAGTAATGTCACACACACCACAGCCGCTGCGAGTAATAGCAAGAGAGGAGACAACAGTTCAACGGCACCTGTTTCTCTAGTCCAGGGCTTCCCAACGATTTCAGAGACAGACTTGCATGAGCTATTTCACGACACATAGAGCCTTTTTTAAAGCTGAAAAACAGAGCTTAAATGCTCTCTCGTCTTACCTCGTACACCACTGAGTTTGCACATGGCAGCAAAGACTGAAGACTCCATCTCAATGTTGCAGACTCCAGCTTCAGAGGCTTTGGCCAAGTAGTCTTGTTTGTCCTTCTCAGTGTAGGCGCAGAACGCTCCATCGAGACGGGCTTGGCCTGGGTAGATAAATGACAAACAAGGGTTCAGCCTCTCTACTAGGGCTGTTAATGCCAAAATGTTGAAGGGGCCATAATATACATCATAATCAATGGGCATCGGGATCAAATCAATATATCAGTTGTTAGTATACCTTCATAGAAGTCCATGGTGCACATGGTGTTTCCAATGACCGTGTCAAACCGATTCAGCTCCTCACTGCATCGGAGAAGCTCTTCAGCCAGGGTTTGGTCCAGGTCGGTGCTGCGAACCACTGTCCTCCCCAGGATCACCTGCTCAAACTTGGGCAGGAAGTTTGAGTCCACAGACTGCTTGGTGACCACAACAGTGCCCGCCTCAAGACCTGAAAAACAAAAACTTTCTATGCCGTTTACTCTTGATTACTCTTGATAATGATTAGTGTATTTTTATACACTAATCATTCATAATGCGGTTCCGTCAAATTGTGAATCAATGCTGTAGGAGCCAAAAGGTGCTTAGGCACAGTTATTTTCACTTGATTGGTGATGGGTGTGGGCACCGCATTGACGCTCCATTATTGGTGGGAGTGCCTCTGTGGGTGGCCACCAGACAGGTCACAAATATAGGCGTCTACCAGCTCACTCTAGGGACTGTTGAACTTGGAGGCAGGGTGAGCTGGGAGCGATACTTTTTGTTGACCGCACTCGCACTTTATTGATAACTTTGGTTCATTCACAATTGGTTTTGCTCACTGTTTGATTATTGATTCTTTGCACATATTTATTACATATATTTATTTATTGAAATTGTATTGTAATATTTGGTGCACTGAACTATATATAAACATTTTAAACTTCTGAGCTCGTTTGGCTATGAATCATTTTATCATTGTTTGTGGCGCGTCATTACATATTGTTTTAGCTCCCAGGTTTAGCCTGCCGGCATGAGTAATTCATTGGGAATTATTATCAGCCACAACATTGTCAACAAAAAAGTATCTGAAGCGTTGGCGTCGGAAAGTTACCTGGCTTCCCGCAGCGCTTCAAATAAGGAAACTGGAACGTGCATGGACGAGCACCGGCAGCATAGGGTTGCATTCATTCTTCAGTTAATTTGTTGGTTTGACTCTACAGTCATATCGAGTCCACGTTACACGCACGCACGCATAGCCCAAACACAGCCGATACACGCACGCAGACACACAGGTTGCCACATTGTTCCCCGTAGGCAAAGCTTCTTTAGCCTATAGCTCCGGTTGTAGGCTATTGTTTGTTGTTTTTCTTGCGCATGAACGGGTCGGCCCGCTTTCTAATACCCGCGGACCGGGTGGCCCAGGAGTGCCGTCTCATAACTGAGATATATAGGCACATAAATACCTATCGTTACATGCTGAAGACATAGGGTCTGCATTGATAGTTTAGATTAAGTAGGCAGTTTAGAGGGGAACAATGGCCTTCATGAAATGACTACATACACACACACGCACACACATGCATACTAGGGCTATGCTCATGCTGACTTTATTTGGATGCAAATTATCTTGTATTTACTTTTGTTTTGGATACGAATGATTTTGTATTTTGATTCATTTAATGCAAATTTAAAATGGAATCATTGTCAAGGCCAGGTTCTAATGTCGACACACATGAAAGACAATCAAAGCTTACTGCCAATGCATTAGCACATCAAATTGAACATTTCCAAAAGGAAAGAAAACTTAAGGTTAGCAAAATTGAAGGTGTTGTGAAAGTAATTAACGAGCTTATGCAAAGTTCTGACAACGCTCAAACTATTCAATCTCATCTTCACAATTTATCTGCACTGTATGATGAAGCAAGCCAACTTCATGATTCTGTCATTCCACTACTACCACCAGAAGAACAAGAAAGACAAAACATTTGGTTTTCAAAGATACAAACGTAAAGTTGCAATAATTGAATTGAAATTGAAAAATAAATGGCTTTCAGACACTAATGGAACAATGCAAACAGTAACTTCTACTTCACATCAGCCACACCCACCTCATGCTGAAATGTCTAGTGCAGTGAATAATGACAATGCTTCCTGTGTTTCAGAACATCCCGAGGATGAGGGGGGAACCTCTGTTGTTGATGATGTTAATCCAGATGATAGCATTTCTAATGTTGCAGCTGAAGCATCAAGGGAAAAGAGCACTGCAGGTAGTAAGTGTAGGTCCACTAGTACCACTGCCTCATCTACTGTATCTGCATGCGTAATAGCAGAAGCAGACTTGGCAGCTCTTCTCACTCGCCAGAAGATGCTCAAGGAGAAGCAGGCTCTGGAAGAGCAAGAGGTGCAGCTCAGAAGGAGAAAAGAGCAGCTAGATTTGGAGATAGAGATAGCAGCATCAACAGCTAAAATCCACGTATTGAAAGTCTCTGGCACCTCTCGAGTGTCTGGTGTTGCAGCTAGTAGAGCAGATGGCATGAATTCCTACTTCAAGAAAAATAGACAAGAGGTTGCATTGAATGTTGATGCTGAGACATTTGCGCCTGTGTCAGTGGGGCAGCATGTAGGTCAGATACCTCAGTATACTTCGACAGGTGAACAGCAGCAGCCACATCCTCACTCATTGGATGCTCGGCTTAAAGTGAATCATGTGGGGCTGCAGTCGCAGCCTAGGCGCGAGACAGTTGGGGTTAGGCAAAGTGCTGGAACGCATAACCCCCAAGCAAGTTCTCAAGGCAGCACCGATTATGGTCAGCTGATATCTATCTTGGAGAAACAAAACCAGATTACCTCTTTGCTGGCCGAACAGCAGTCTTTGTTCTTTCTCCCGCGCCGTGACATTCAAGTCTTCGATGGTGATCCTTTGGAATACCAAACCTTCATGAGAGCCTTCGAACACTGTATTGAGGAGAAGACTCGCAGTGCTAAGGATTGCTTATACTTTCTTGAGCAGTATACTAAAGGGCAGCCTAGAAATATGGTTCGAAGCCGTCAGTTCATGTCCCCTGAAAGTGGTTACGACCGGGCCAAATCCTTACTCAAAGAGTATTTTGGCAACCCGCTGAAGATCACCTCTGCTTATATGGATAAGGTTTTCTTGTGGCCAGTGTTGAAGCCAGAGGATGTTGAAGCTCTCCAGTCATACAGTTTCTTGCTGCGGGCTTGTTGCAACGCCCTGGGAGAGTTTGAGTCCATACACAAACTGGATGTCCCCGCTAAAATGCAGACAGTTGTTAGGAAGCTGCCTTATAAGCTCAGGGAGAAGTGGAGAGAGGTCGCCTGCAGTTTACAGGAAAGGTTGCATCGCAGAGCCACCTTTTGTGATATTGTTGAATTTATTGAAGCGCAGGTGAAGATTGCGAGCGACCCACTGTTTGGGGATATCCAGGATTCTTCCCCTGCAGTGTCGAGGAAGGAAGTGAGGCCTACTAAACCTCAGTACTTTGCTGAAGCAAAGAGAAGTAGCTTTGCGACTACTGTCGCTACATTCGACACAAAAATTGACACTGGATCGAGGAGAGAACATGGCACATCTGTTGTTGAAGCTTGCTTGCTTTGTGGAGCTGGACATTCCTTGGACATGTGCTGTCTAATGGAAAGGAAGACGCACGTTGAGAAGATGTCCTTCTTGAGGGAGAAAGGGTTGTGCTTTGGATGTATGTGCATTGGGCACAGAAACCACGAATGTCACGAACGCCTTGTGTGCAAAGTGTGCAGTAGGAGACATCCCACTATGTTGCATGTCTACTCTGAAGAAGAGGATAGTTCAGTGCAAGCACCAGGAGAGGTAGCGGATGAGAACGCTTTGATCACAGTGCAGTCCAGTGGTCTTACTGGGGCCGGAGAGAGTGACTGCACACTCGCCATACTTCCCGTTCGGGTGAAGTCCAAGAAAGGTCATACGTTGGTGACCTACGCATTTCTTGATCCTGGGAGCTCGGCTTCATTCTGCACGGACGGGCTCATGAAGCGGCTGAACCTCTCAGGAAAAAGGTCTGACATTCTCTTAAGGACAATGGGTCAGGAGAAGGTGGTCAGCAGTCAAGTTGTGCTGGATCTGGAGGTAGCTGGGCTGGACACAGATTGTTTCTGTGAGCTACCTGCAGTCTTCACACAGAAGTGCATGCCTGTACACCAAGGTAACATCCCTAGGCAGGAAGATCTGCGGAAATGGCCGCACCTTGAACACATCAAGATCACAGAGATAGACTCAGGGGTGGATCTCCTTATTGGAACTAATGTTCCCAAGGCTTTGGAGCCGTGGGAGGTGGTTAGGAGTGTTGACGGTGGTCCTTATGCGGTCAGAACTATGTTGGGTTGGACCGTGAATGGTCCCATAGGAGGGGGCAGCGAAACCGACACCGCTTGTGTGAGTCACGTCACCGTCAACCGGATCTCGGTCGCCAGACTTGACCAGCTGTGGGAGCAGCAGACTAAGGCAGACGTCCCTGAATGTACAAAGGATGAACAGCTTACATTGGCTACAGAAGACCTCAGCTCAGGGGCTGCCACAATGTCTGTTCAGTTGGTGGACGTTCGGTTGCAGAACAACAGGAAGGTTGAACATCCCACGGGATTCCTTGCACCTGTGGTGCTAAGTGCCAAAAGCCTGTGCAGAAGTCAGATGGGCTGGAGTGATGCCTTACCAGCTAGTGCTGCCCAGGAGTGTACAGCCTGGCTGCAGGAACTTCATCAGGCCCACTGTGCTTTGCTCTTGGGTAAGGCGCTGGAATCCATCACGATTCCTTGCATGGAGTTGACCGCTGCAGTAGTGGTGATGGCAGACGGAGGGACCAGTGTGGAATCCTTGAGGTCCAATACTTGGATGTCAGGTGACTGGCCAGCACAATCCGATCTTTCTCAACAGGTCTGTCCAGAAGATGTGTCCATGAGGACAGTTCAAGCCAATGAGCAGGCAGACTGGAAAATGCCGTTCGTCAGGCACATTATGTCTTGTCTCTGGTCGAGAAAAATGGTTGGTTGGCTAATCAGGTTCAAGAGGACATTGGACCTGGCTCAGAATAGGAGGCTTCCTATTCAGCTGGGTCTGGATGAAGAGAAGCTACACAACAACATGCAGACCTCTGTAGCTTCGGGATGCAGAGAGAAGATGCAGATTGTCGCGGCTTCAGGAAGCAGAGGGGCCTTGAAGTCTAACTTGGAGCACTCATGCTCTGTGGATCCTTTCTCGTTTGGAGCTCTCAAGCTCTTTAAACCTTTTTCTCCCTCTATCGTTCTCCTTGTTTCTATTTGCAGACGGAGAGGAGAATATGGATGAAGACACAATTGATTATGCATTATGAATTGAATTTACATTGAATTTCTATTTTGGAACTATTGTGATGTTTGCTAAGGCTAATCATGTGCTCCTACATATTAATAAGTTTGTAATTAATGCCCAGGCTTAATTAGGGGCCGGAATGTAGGAGCCAAAAGGTGCTTAGGCACAGTTATTTTCACTTGATTGGTGATGGGTGTGGGCACCGCATTGACGCTCCATTATTGGTGGGAGTGCCTCTGTGGGTGGCCACCAGACAGGTCACAAATATAGGCGTCTACCAGCTCACTCTAGGGACTGTTGAACTTGGAGGCAGGGTGAGCTGGGAGCGATACTTTTTGTTGACCGCACTCGCACTTTATTGATAACTTTGGTTCATTCACAATTGGTTTTGCTCACTGTTTGATTATTGATTCTTTGCACATATTTATTACATATATCTATTTATTGAAATTGTATTGTAATATTTGGTGCACTGAACTATATATAAACATTTTAAACTTCTGAGCTCGTTTGGCTATGAATCATTTTATCATTGTTTGTGGCGCGTCATTACATATTGTTTTAGCTCCCAGGTTTAGCCTGCCGGCATGAGTAATTCATTGGGAATTATTATCAGCCACAACAAATGCCATTGATTCACAATTTGACACAATTTGATTATATTACCACAATAGTTATCTTTCAATATATAATAGGTGAATTTCAAATAAATGGACCAAGCTAGATGAGCTCCCTCTTGTGGCATAACTGTGTCCGAGAGAGAGAGAGAGAGAGAGAGAGAGAGAGAGAGAGAGAGAGAGAGAGAGAAGGAATTTTATAATATGGGTAATCAATGGGCAATGGGGGTCTAGCATAGCAGCTCATAAATCAGCTTGTACACCTGCTATTTTAAGAGATTTGGTGGAAGGAAAGGGCCTCCAATGCTTCCATTCAATTAAGTATAGGGTAGTTAACACCTGATTATATTCTACGTCCAAGTAATGAATTCAGTGTAGTGTTCGCTTCCAATGAAAACCTGCATAGACTCAGGCCTCCATGGCACAACTGGACACACCACCTGATTTATGGGACACCAGTAATCTAGCACGGTGCACTGTCAGTTTATTGCTTGCTGTGATGTGCATGCAATAATGTGTGCATGAGAATCTCTCTTTTTTTTGAGTGGTGTAAACCACTCCTACAACTGGCTTTTGTGTGCATAAAAAAATGACCATGGTTGCTATGTTCAAAATAATTTCTGACGTAATTAAATCACACCCGGGTGAACTGGATGACCGTAGCAACCGTGGTCATTTTCTCTGCACAAAAAAAGCCAGTTGTGAAATCACATCCAGGTGTGATTTCATTACGTCAGATCAGAGCTGATCAGGATATATAATACCTTACCTTATTTCATTACGTCAGACATTACGTCAGACCACAGCTGATCATGCTATATAAAACCTTACACCACTCAGTTCACACGGGTGTGATTTTTATTATTTTAATACAAATGTGAAGCTTACCTATTCCACCTGAGGTCCCAATGCGTATGATTACAACATCTGTGCAACGTGCGTGATGAAGGAGCTTTATCAGCTCATGTAGCATTATGGAAATGGATGGGATGCCCATTCCATGCTGGAAGAAACACACAGACAAGTCACACAGACAGTTTCCTACAAGCACTTAGAATCTGCCCTTGGAAATTATCAATGTGTACCAGTTATTCTTTAAAGGTAACTAAATTAGTATTATTAGGGGTGATTTCCCCCAAGGACCCAAGAGCTCAGGGGCCCCAGAAGCCTAGTGTCTCTGTGAGATGTTGCAGCTATAATAACTTTGCATTACTTGTTATATAGGGCTTAAGGCCTATTCATAGTCCAGTTCGGTGAAAAGGGGACCACCGTTTGGTTAGTAAAAAACAGAGAGATGTGTTGTGTGAGTGCTGAGCACCACGGCGTGACGTGACGTCATATTGTAGTTTTCGGTGGTCACCTCCTCACCGAAGACTGGACTATGAATAGGCCTTTAGTCATTCATTCATTCCAATAACAGAGCCCCAAATGAGCTGGTGAAAAATTTAAGGAATAGCCTAAACATTAACTTTGAAGATGTCACAAGAAAGAAAGCATCCTGATACAGTTATGAGTTTTGTCCATACGTACACTGACAGAAAGCACAGGGCCAATTTTGTACATAGCATAGCGGTCTGTCCCAGCACAAATATTGGGGTACTCAGATTTCGGGTCCTCCAAACCCAGCACACCAGCAACATACTCGATGAATGCTTTCATCCTCCATGGACTTCCTCCAACACACACAAACTGAAAGAAATGACACAAACAAGAAACAGAAAGAAAAAGAAAGATGGTTCAATTCAGATAACTATATGGGAGGGAGTCTTTATTCCAGTAGAATACAGTAAAAGATGATTACGGTTACAGTACTTTGACATCACCAAACATAGCTGGTAAGTTGTGAGAGGAGGTTCCCAGATTGAAGTGATAAAGTATGTCATCTTTCATGTTGTCCAGGTGTGGGTTGTGTACATGAACCAGACTTAAAGAGAAGGGAAAAAGCAATATAATTTCACCCGCCAAACATAACATGCCCATGACATGATGGATTCATGTGTACATCAGTGGTTTGATTCAACTCACTCCAATTGATGTATATAGATGTATATGGTGGCTATATGCAATTTCTGAATTGCCAAAATATAAAATGTGAATAAAGTGGTTCAAATGTTTGTGAAGCTATAGAAAATGTGCTGCCCCCCCTCCCCCCCAAAGGCCTAGCTGCCCTGACCCCTTATCCATAATCTATATACATTATGGAAGTGTGGACTTAGACTATTATTAGTCTCAACTGCGTCTGCTACAGTCTCCTTAGCCGCAATTTGCAACTCTAGATTTTTTTATAATGGGATGAATCTAGAGTTGCAATACCCTCCATTGACTCCCCACTCATCATTTTGCGTTTGCGATCTGCTTGTCTTAAACGACGTTAAACTCACCAACATTGCAGCTGCTCCAAGCTTGAATTATTCTCTTTCAATCTGCCGATCTTGTTTTTCATAAAAATCCCCCGTAGACATTATGTTATGAGCTACTTTCTGTCAAGAAATGTTGGAGTTTGGAAGCGCTCGTTTGTATTAAGGGGTCGCGCTGCTGCCTCCTGCATCATGTGCAAATGCGAAACAGATGCATGCAGGGACGTTCAGTGACTTACGACGAGCGCTTCCAAACTCCAGCACTTAGAAAAAGAATCACTTGCACAGAATTTCTTGACAGAAAGTAGCTCATAACATGTCTACGGGGGATTTTTATGAAAAATAACAAGCTCGGCAGATTGAAAGAGAATAATTCAAGCTTGGACTACAGCTGTAATGTTGGTGAGTTTAACGTCGCAGATCGCAAACGCAAAATGATGAGTGGGGAGTCAATGGAGGGTATTGCAACTCTAGATTCATCTCATTATAAAAAAATCTAGAGTTGCAAATTGCGGCTACAGTCTCCTCAGACGGGCAGGAAGTAGCCATTGTCTTGATATCTGACACGCCCGATAGTTTTGTAATGTTAAAAATTAACCTGTAGTCCCCTACAGAGGTGCCACATAATGAGGCAATGAAGCCACAAACAATATAAAAAGTGAAATATCAAAGTTCAATTAAGCCCATATAACCTAAACCTTGACTTGAAACAAGATGAAACTCACTCACCTACTGCACTTTTGCTTATCATCATTTGAGGCCATTTTCCTGGAAATTAGGTTCAGGCGGTACTGAAAATAGAAAACGATAACCCGATAAGCTACATGATTGCCTATAAAAGCAATGCCATTCATCTTTTTCCATTGATGTCGCTGTCAGCATTGCCATTGGCTCGACTATCGTAGCCTGCTGCCTACATCTAGACTAGATGTCTAAAGTTTTAATAAATATATGCAAATGTAAAATACACAACGATAGTCTTTCTTGATCCAAATCCAAGGCTACCGCGCTATCTAAATCGCAACCATTTGGGCAGTCAACACCACTTGTTAATTACTACCGGTCCGGTATATTAGAACATAATACATTTTGGACAAAAACCCAGGAGACTAGACGATATTTAAACTGGCTAATAACGCACACAGACGTCATCACCACCGGTATATTAACATGATACACATGCAATAATGGTCATGGTCGCTGAAGGCTACACTTTTACCTCGGTAATTGTATCCTGTGATGACTGATGACGAGAATATAGCTATTCAGTTACGGTCTGTCCGTCCAAATGATTCGCGATCTCCTCTGCTCCCTTTCGGATATGCTGACGTCAGGAGGATGTTACGATGTCACGTAAACTGCTACCCACTCATGCGCTGAGTCTGCAGTGCAACTGCACTGGCCAGCAGTGGCCAGAATGTCCACCTGATTGATTGATTTTGATTGAAGAATTTATTAACAGTTTGCAGAATTACAGTACATTTCAAGCACAAACTCAATACAAAGGCTGTTAACTGTGAGTGGACGACCCAATTAAGCATTACACTTGTTTCCAATAGGGTCCACCATGTTCAAATCATCAAAACATTTAGAGACGTACAAATAGACACTTCTATAGACAGAACAGGAATTCATCATAACCTCGGGAGCCTCAGCAGGGTTCTGACTCTTGTGTCATTTATGCCAGGGGTAGGCAACCTTAGGCACGTCACGTGTAGCCTGGCTAATAAGCCAGACTAATATCACACAACACTGTCGCGGGCCGGCAGGCAATTTTCTTTTGTCAACGGCTGATTCGGTCTGGTTTATTAACCAGGCTAGGTCACGTGTGCCAACACTGGCAGTTTTGGCACAGGGGAGGGTGATCACTGGCAGTCTGGCACACAATTAAAACCTCAGTACAGTACATGCAGTACTGTACATGCAGTACTGTACTGTTCTTTGTCTATATAGAAGTGTCTATTTGTAGTCTCTAAATGTTTTGATGAATTGAACATGGTGGACCCTGTTGTAAACAAGTGTAATGCTTAATTGGGTCGTCCACTCACAGTTAACAGCCTTTGTATTGAGTTTGTGCTCGAAATGTAGTGTAATTCTGCAAACTGTTAATAAATATTTCAATCAATCAATCAAACATGCAGCATAGGCTATATTCTGCATATTCTTGCCATATATTGGCAAACCCATAGCACTACTATTTGCCTTTTCATGTCACGCACCACCGTTTGGGAACCACTGCTCTAGAAGCATCCAGGAAGCACGTAAACATGGTAGAATTATGTTTACTGGCGAAAAATAAAACTTCTGGGAACTCAGAATAACTGTAGTTTGCAACCTTTTCAATGCACCTAGGATAAAGATAAAGATAAAGAAAACTTTATTGTCCATTAAATTGACATAAAATGGAAATTCGTCTTTGGCACACCGGCAGTCAGTTACAACAATAAAACATTACAAAAAATACACAGGTGCATTAAAATACTATATAAAATGCATTCACATTAACACAACAACAGTGATCTTGAGCAGTGGCGATTAGACTATTTAAACATTTTCTTATTTAAAATGTCCACAGCAGTTGGCACAAACAAAGTTTTGTAACCCTTCTTTTTAGCTCATTTTGCCCTAAGCCTCCTGCCCGATGGCAACAAGTCAAATTCAGAGTGAAGAGGATGGGTAGAATCATTGTAAATCTGAATTGCTTTTTTGGTTATGGAGCGGTTGTATATGTCCTGAAGTTGCAATTGTTTGTCTCCAATGATCTTACTTGCCTGGTTGACTACCTGGGTGAGCTTGTTTTTATCTCTAACTGAGAGATTCCTAAACCAGGACACGATGTTAAAAGTTAGAACACTCTCAGTGAGTGATCTATAGACCATGGTCAGGGTGTGTTTACTGATAGGATCCGACAGGAAGCACGCACATCTCAAAACATTCTGCAGGTGCTGGTCAAAAATATACGTACAATGAAAAAGGAAGGGATGTCCGCACACTGAATTGTAGCTCCCAGGAAGATTTATTTATTTGTTACAAAGTTTCGACCTCTGTGGGTCTTCGTCAGGTATGACGAAGAATGACGAAGACATTATTTGAAATCAAATACATTAAAACAAAACTGAAACAAAAAAGAAAATACTCCAACAATGTCCGAAAAGGAGTAGGGTGAAGTATAAAACGTATTAAACCCCTACCCCCCTTTTGCTTTTACCCATATAACTTATAAATATATATACATGTATACACACATATGTTTACAACAACCCAATTTATCGTTGACACTAAAATAGAGCAAACTAGAAAAAGTGCCCTTCCGGGCACAGGTCTCCACCAGGAGGATAGGAGTGTGTGTGATGTTTGGCAAAATGTTTAGGAGTAATGTTTAGGAGCCTTTGATGGCAATTGGATGATTTGAGGCATTTTGTTCCAAAAATGTGTTTTGCAAAAATCAACCTGTTGGTGGCGCTATAACAGGCCAATGTGAAAAAGGTGGGATATATTCCTCAGCCTAGTAAGAAAATGTGTGAAAGATTTCACGTAAATTGTATGCTGCGTTCATGATTTGAGGCTTTTGTTCAAAACGGGGCAATCTTGCAAAGTGTGAAAGCCAATTATAGCCAATTAGGATAGAATATGAAATATCGGACAGATCCGACTTGAGCACATGACCATAGAGATACTGTGTAACGATTTGTGAGATTTGTGGACAGAATCTGGAGGAGTAATATCAAAAAAGGTGTTTTACAAAAGTCAGCCTGCTGGTGGCGCTATAAAAGGCAGATGCGGAAATTGCAGGTCAAAGGTTTGTCCTTGGCCACTAGGGAGTGTGCATGCAACGTTTCACGCAGATCGGTGCAGTTTTAGGTAAAAATGTGAAAAGCTGCCTCATGGTGGCGCTATAACAGGCCGTTCTGGAAAATGCGGGGTAGAGGTTCATCGTTGCCATCCAGGGAGTGTGTGTGCAAAGTTTGGCATCGACCGGGTTAACGGTGCAGGAGATTAGCTGTACACAGACGGACGGAAGGAAGGACGGACGGAAGGACGGACGGACACACACACACACGGACGGAGTGCAAAACATACTCTCTCCCCATGCCTTCGGCCTGGTGGAGACAATTAAATAAACAACATTATTACATGGCTTGGTTGAATGCTTGATTCTGATTGGTCAATCGCTTAATTCAGCGGTGAGTTATCTCATGATAATGACCGCTCCGCTGTATAATGACCGCTGCCTAATCGAACCCTCTGAGCACCACCAGCTGCGCGGCTGCGCCCCGCTTGATTTACTGCCGTTTCCAACATAACAGCCATGTAAACACACACACTAGTGACACACAATGTAATTTACAGCTAAACATTGCTCTTAAAAATGTTTTTGAAAACATTTGAGCGAGAAATAGACGAAGCAGGACCCCAAAATGGATTCTATTTGATCAACTCACTTCCTTGTTTTCCGACAGTGCTGCAGCCCTGCAGCTGGGCAGACGCAGCCAGCGCGAACTTATGGAATACTTTTTTTGTTGTGTTTTGGGTCAATGTATTCATTTATGTTAGTTAGCCATGTAATAAGCGGGATAATATCTGGCTAGGTGGTCATTGTCGGGATATAATTCACCTTCAGGGAGTGTAACCACCTCGGCGAATTATTACACGGCGAATTATTACCCAGAAGTTGAAATAGAGAACTATTCTTTGATCAGAAACGACAGAAACAGGCATGGTGGTGGCGTGTGTATGTATATTCACAAAGACACTGAATATGTTACTCGTACTGACTTACAGCATGATGAAATTGAAACTGTGTGGGTTGAATTAATTTTCAAAAAAGCTAAATCAGTATTAGTGGGCACCGTCTACAGACCGCCTGACCAACATGGGTTCTATGATATACTTGAGGGGTGCTTAGCTGAGGAGGAAGGTGTAGAGAAAATCCTGATTGGCGACTACAATACAGACATGCAACGAAAGGAAGCACCTGTGTTTAAGTCATTCAGTAAGTTCTGTGATCTACATAGTGTCAGTCAGCTAATTACCCAACCCACTAGAGTGTGTGATTCTACTCAAACTGTCATTGATCTCATTCTGTCCTCGGACAAATCCAGAATCTCCAAGAAAGGGGTTATTGTATGTGGGCTTAGTGATCATTTTATGATATTCTGTACCCGCAAAATACAAAAACTTAAGACCGGCTGCCACAAAACAGTCATATCAAGGGACCTCAAAACCTACTCTAGTGAGGTCTTTAACCAAGTATTGGAGAGTCTGGATTGGTCCGATGAGCTTGAATGCACACATGTCGAAGAAGCTTGGCTTGGCTTCAAAACCAAATTTACATCAGTACTGAACAACATGGCTCCTTTGAGAACCACCAGGGGCAAAACCCGCTCGGAACCATGGATGAATTCGGACATACTGGCTGCAATGAAAGCCAGAGACAAAAAATGCTCTGAGGTTCTAAAATGCAAGTCAAAGCTAGCCAAGCGCTTCGACAGTGTTCGCCAAGCTCGTTTGAACAACCTAAATACACAACGAATCAAACTACGAAACAGTGTAACTGCCATGACCAAATCAGCTAAAAGTAACTTCATTAATGATAAAGCTGAGGAAAACAAAAACAATCCTCATGAGCTCTGGAAGCTACTAAACAATACACTAAGCTATGGTCAGAAACTAAAAACCAGATTTTCGAACATAAACATCAAATCTGACAACACTCTCATCACTGACAACCTTGATGTGGCCAACTACTTGAATATCTTCTTTACAAACATATCAACAACTCTGGTTAACAAACTGCCCTCCCACTCTGGGCTCTTTGGTGTAGAGCACATTACAACCTTCTACAAAAACCTAGGTGTTTGTAAAGACGATTTTAAACTAGTTATGGTAACAACTGATGAGGTAATTAAGAAACTGAGAGCCCTCCAACCCCACAAGGCCACAGGCCATGACAACATTCCCTCCAAATTTCTCAGAGACTCAGCCATCTCTATAGCTCCAATCATCACCCACATAGTAAACCTCTCCATCAAACAGGGACAGGTCCCCCAAGATTTCAAACTGGCCAAAGTAACCCCCTTGCACAAGAAAGGGAGTAAATTAGACCCCGGCAACTACCGCCCTATTTCTATTCTTAGTTCCATCTCGAAAGTGATGGAAAAAATAGTCTATGAACAGGTTGAAAAGTATCTTGCCACTAATAAATTATTGTACGAGTTCCAATCTGGCTTCAGAACATCCCACTCCACTGACACATGCCTCCTCTATTTGAGCGACCACATCAAACAAGAGGTGGACGCTGGCAAATACTGCGGCATGGTCATGCTGGACCTCCAAAAGGCTTTTGACACCGTGAACCACTCCATACTGGTTAACAAGCTAAAAGCAATTGGTTTCGATAGCACATCAGTGAGCTGGATGCAATCCTACCTGGAGGGGAGAGAACAGATGGTGGAAGTGAACGGAACACTGTCCCCCCCCCTCCCAGTGAGCTGTGGCGTTCCACAAGGAAGCATACTAGGGCCTCTACTGTTCCTAATATATGTAAACGACATGACTTCAGCCTGTGACTGCAACTTGTTCCTGTTCGCAGATGACTCAGCACTGCTGGTCTCGGACAGGGACAAACTGCAGGTTGAAAATGCCCTCAGCTCTGAACTCGGTAGAATCTGCACCTGGCTCGCTGATAACAAACTATCTTTACACCTGGGAAAAACTGAATCCATTCTCTTTGGCTCTATTAGTAATCTCAGCAAGGCAAATGGCTTCTTGGTTAGAGTGGGTGACAATGTTATCACACGTAAAGATGAAATTACCTACCTAGGTTCCATCCTGGAGGCTAATCTTTCCGGTGATAAAATGGCCACCAACGTAATCAAAAAAGTCAACCATAGAACAAGATTCCTCTACAGGATCTCCTCACTGGTCAACAAAAACACCTTGAAGACCTTAACAGGAGCCCTTGTACAAGGTTTCTTTGACTATGCATGCACCTCCTGGTACCACAGCACCTCAAAGGCCCTTAAAACCAGGCTCCAGACTTCCCAAAACAAACTGGTCAGGCTCCTACTTGATCTAGCCCCCCGAACCCACCTCACCCCTGCCCACTTCGACAGGCTGGAATGGCTTAGGGTCGACGACAGAGTACAGCATCTTGCAATGGGTCTGGTCCACAAGATTCGATACACCACCAAGATACCCATGTACCTGTCTAGATACTTCCTTAATGTTAACGAAGTCCACACCCACAACACCAGAGGGAGTGCAACGAACCATGTACAACCCAGATTCGGCACAAACAAGGGACTAAATTCTTTTCGCTCCTATGCCACCAAAATGTGGAACGCCCTACCAACTGTCATTAAGACATGCGAATCCCTTGACTCCTTCAAAACCGCTCTCAAAGGGCACCTACGGATGGCTGCAATTCGAAACTGGCCCCCGTAAAATCTGAATCCCCCCCCCCCCGCCCCCCCCCCCTTTTTTCCCCTCACTGTATATATTTCTTTTCCCTTTTTACCTCCTTTTTGATGAATTCTTTTTTGATGAATTCCTGTTCTGTCTATAGAAGTGTCTATTTGTACGTCTCTAAATGTTTTGATGATTTGAACATGGTGGACCCTGTTGGAAACAAGTGTAATGCTTAATTGGGTCGTCCACTCACAGTTAACAGCCTTTGTATTGAGTTTGTGCTTGAAATGTACTGTAATTCTGCAAACTGTTAATAAATTCTTCAATCAATCAATCAATGGTTGAATGCTTGATTCTGAATGGTCAATTGCTGATTCAGCAGTGTGTTCTTGATAATGACTGCTCCACTCTATAAACAGACAGCTGTCTAATCAACGACTCAGAGCACCTGGCTGTGCTGCTTGGAAGTTGGATTTTATGCTGACAGCCATGTAAACAAACTATCTGCCAAACCAGCTAACTATATATATATATATATATATATATATATATATATATATATATATATATAGGATAGCGTGGCACGTCACTTTGTGCCACGCTATGAACTTGTAGCTCTGCCTTTTTTTATCGTCATATCTTTTTTCTTTTTTTGCAAATCCTTGAATATATATTATATTTTTAAGCGAACATTTTTAACTCAAATCTTTGTTTCTGGGGGTCCCTGCTGGAACAAAATATTTTGGGCGTCCTTGACGTGAAAAGGTTTGAGAACCACTGATATAGAATCATGAGTTTTTACAGAAAACTGATTTAGCAGACATTTAGTAGAATGGGCCCCCGGCCCGTGATCAAAATAAGAACATTATGATGGTGTGTAAAAACAAAATCTAGAATTTGCCACGGACAAGGCCAAGTCCTGCCACGGACACATTTGTCAGTGTACGGACATATTGAAACATAAATGTATAATAAATTGCTTACCTCTCTATCTCTCCCTCTCTTCCCAATAGGGTGACACCTCTGGAGACTACAAGAAGCTGCTGCTGAAGCTGTGCGGTGGAAGTGACTAAACAAACACACACACACACACACACACACACACATGAAGGAGGAAATAACCACGGCCATATAAGGACTCTGTATGGTAACAAGACAACTCACCCCTAAAGCCACTTTTGGTGAGTTGTCCAGACAACTCACCCCTAAACGTGAAGACATCTCACCCCTGCTTTTTTAGGGGTGAGATGTCTTCACTTTCCGGGGTGAGATGTCTTCACTTTTGGCCACTTTCGGGGTGAGATGTCTTCACGTTTAGGGGTGAGTTGTCAGGACAACTCACCAAAAGTCTGACTGAATATGTAGCCTTTGAGCTATACTTTACTGAATATTTCACAAGAATATAACACAAGAGTCAAATGTATGGTCAAATGTAATGTAGTTTATTTAAATATAGAAACTACAGGCTACAGATGTAAATATATTTATGACACAGTAAAATGTCGAATTCGCCTTTAAGTATGTCAAGGTCAAATGCATAATAAACCTTACAAATACAAACATTATTGTTTGTATGTAGGCTACCCAGTAGCCTACCCATATGATTAGATGAATGTGCAACATTGTTTCCATCTTCCAAGCATATTCCTGCCAAAATGGAGATCTTAAATTGTTGAAAATGTCTTTAAACAAAAGATCACCATGAATTCAAGGCTTGTGTGTGTGTGTGTGTGTGTGTGTGTGTGTGTGTGTGTGTGTGTGTGTGTGTGTGTGTGTGTGTGTGTGTGTGTGTGTGTGTGTGTGTGTGTGTGTGTGTGTGCAAACTTCTGAAGAAATGTGAACTGAACCCCTCTCAATTTGGTTACTCCAGATGGCTGTCACTTTTCTCACATGCTAATGTAACTAGCAGTAGCAAGATCATTGTCCGAAAGTTCGCTTCGTTTGGCAGGTGTGAAGGCTCATTCGAATCCTAATGCGCAGCAAAGAACCGCATTCTACTCCTCCCAAAAACGGGGGTTTCACTTCGCTTCCAAGCGCACTTGATTTCGATTCGGTGCAGGTGGGAATGCAATCCGTAGCAAATAAAGGAAATTAAGCAAACTATCATATTATATAGTATAGTATGTATAGTTTACATAGATACTCCACTGTTACGTTCTTAGTTTACGCATGATTCATGATAACTACTTTTTGTGATGTATGCCATGCTTTTGTTATTGCTTAATGTAAGTCGCTCTGGATTAAGAGCGTCTGCTAAATGCCTAAATTGTAAATTGTAAATTGTAATCATGTGGCGGATAAGGAGCTAAACACAGTTGGAGACGGACAAGGGATATTCATTTTACGCAGTGCAAAGATGTCCCGTTATCATGTGACGTGGTCAAATAAGGAGACCGAATTAAGCCCTCATCGAAATATGAGGACGAGCACATTAATCTATTGCTTAAGGAAACACATAAAAAACACTGCAGTGTACAGAATATTCTGTCTGTCTGTCGTGCGTGTCTGTCTGTCACTGTGTGGGGATCCGAGTGGAGACTTTCTTCATCTTGTTTAAATATAAATACTTCAAAATTAAAACACATGTTTAGCTCAGCATGATCTATAAACTGTATAGCTAACATGGAATATGCATAATAATTGTGATCGGATCATCAATGGGACTCTGGGAGTAGGCTATCTATACTATTGTAAACTTCGGATCATTTTGCGCTCCCGTCTCCGCTGTGCCTCGTTCATGTGCCCAAAAAAAAGAACAGAGGCGCGCACACACACACACACACACACACACACACACAGTAAGTCTCCGACGACACACTGCATCCGTTACTCTCACTTTACGTGAAAAGTCTATTTTTTAACATCGGCTTCTGAACACATTGATAAAATTCCCTGCTACGTTTCCTTGCTGCGCCTGACACAGCCAGTGTGAAGGCAAACCGCATCAAATTAAATATGCAAGAATCCAAATTCTCCGCCCATACGCATTTGAGTCTACAGAAGTATTAGGTGAGAATGTGACCTAATTAGCAACTTTGTACAGCCGTCAGACTCTGCCTTTGAAGCGCAAACATTATCCACAAACGACCCCCCCCCCCCCCCCTCAATGCTGCATAGAGAGAGAGAGAGAGAGAGAGAGACGCTCTACTCCTTACAAGTGTTTCACCGGATTTTACTGTTAAATAAATACATAATTAGCCGTGACTGCGCACGTCTGTAGGAACCGATAGTTAGATCCGAAATTGAATTATGCCTACTGTAATGGGTGCCACGGAAAGTACAGACAACTCACCCCGCAATGTCAGAAAGTGAAGACAGCTCACCCCGGAAAGTAAAGACATCTCACCGGGGTGAGATGTCTTCACTTTCCGGGGTGAGCTGTCTTCACTTTCCGGGGTGAGCTGTCCGGACAACTCACCCCGACATGTCAAAAAGTGAAGACAACTCACCGGGGTGAGATGTCTCGTATTCCAATGTATTACATGCTTCATAGTTTTAACCGTTGTTTCCCATGTCCTTATAGCACCAGCCCGTCGCGCATGTTATAGTTCACAATATATATCACTTTCCTCTTCTTGGGATAATCAGTCAGTGTCATGTCAGTGGAACCAAACTAACTACATTTCCACACACGTACAATCTTTGTGCTACTGCATAATGCTAGATGTTTGCCAAGATTCGTCACGGCCATGGTCGGAAACCACCTAACTCCATTTTTGAGGTTTTTGATTGTTTTCATGAATCAACGCTATTGAACACTAAAAAAAATTATTGAACCAATGAAAAGTATTAAAGCGCTTCTAACAAAACCTCCATTGGAACCTCAAACGGCTAAAGCAGCTAACCCCACCACCTCTCCCCCTCTCATGCAAGTAATTGGCGATATATAAAGTCACAAATAATACCTACTTTGATGAGGCAGTATTGCTTTGTTTAAAAAAAAAATATATATATATGGTTTTCTTTATTTCCTGAAATTGACACAATGTTGCCTTGTATTGAATATGCTGAAGGCCCAAAGCCTGTATAGGAATCCTATAGCCAGTGTACAACGTATCTCTCTTATTCACGCTGGGATCAATATTGTACAAAATTCAATCGTTACATATTGTTCATCTCAATATTGCAAGTATAGCCTTTTCATTTATACAGCATTTTACTGGTCTGTTTGTTTGCCAGCAGAGGGCTCCCTGAGCTCATACAAATTGAATTTGTATGTAGATGGTTTGATTGCTTGTTCAACATGAAGTTTTGATTTAGAATTGGAATGTATTCACTATTTTACTAACTATAGTGATTTGTTTTATTTTTTTACATTTCAGTATGATTCACTAAATGGTTCATGCCTGGCTTGAGCCAAAATTGATTCATGTCATTTTGTACCACTAATAATTGCCATTTGATAGTTGTGATGTAGCCTATACTGCAATATGAACCCGTAACTCATTTCAATAAAATGCTCTGACATATCGGCAGTGTGTGTGAACTGGAGTGATGTATTTGCATAAGCATGATTCTTTGTTGGGACTGCAGTGCTGTTGCACAGCGTTAGACTGAGCTATGGTCCAGACCAACTGTCTCAATACCACAATCAAAACCTAAGATTTTTAAACCTAAGAAATTTTAAAGGGCATCATCACTGCATGTCAGGCAGTCAGGACTGTAGAAAATCAGAAACTATTCCTAAAAATTTTTTTTCAGTAGTGTTGTGTTGGTGCCATCTACTGGCTGAGAGCAGATAAGGATTTGGCATTTTCCAGGATTCTCAGAAAGTGGTTCTCAAACATTACTTTTGGTTCCATTTGTACACTCAAGACTAGTAACATCCTCAGGAACCCGGATTCCACTTTGAGAACCACTCTTCTAAACAGCATCTAAATATGGAATCATGCTTGCTTTTGTCCTGAAGAAAGTTCTGATTGGATAAACTTGGTATCAGCCTGAAAATGCCCTTTCCTTTTACTAACGAGCTGGAGGTCTCCCCATTACTGAACTAACATGCTCTGACTGATTAGTTTACAAACTGCCAGATAACAGATGACTGGATTAATTTATTCCTGCTCCACTACACCTCAGGGGAAATTATTGTACTACAATTAACAGGTTACTTTGCAGATTCAGATTCCTCATTAAGATAATTATCACAAGTGCACAATGCCCCTTTTCCATCAGTTGGTTCCCAATGGGAACCGGTTCAGTTTTTTAGTTCATGAGCCAGAGCTCCAAAATTGAAACTTTAATTATGAATTGAGTGTGAAAAACCAGGTCTATTAGATTGTTATCACCATTACATTTCCCCAATTGAGTACTTACACAAAGACAATGATTTATTGTATTACAAATGTTACATTTTTAAATATGCAAATGAGGCATGTAGGAAAATATGCAAAATAGAAAATATGAAAAAGCTGCTACTGTGGAAGGGTTATCAAGCATTCATTTACTTGTATTGATCCTATAAAGAATTTAATATAGGTCTAGTTTGCCCACCAATTTTGGAGCTCTGGCTCATGGACTAAAAACCAAAAAGAACTGAACCGGTTCCCATTGGGAACCAACCGGTGGAAAAGGGGTCGATGTGTCGCTCAGGAAAATCATATTTCCGTAATGAGACCTTTGCTACTTACATTGTCTGAGCACCTGGCAATTATCTCTGGTTGTCAACCCCAATTCAAAAACTTTACACCTCACTTTGACCTGAGCAAAATACCTTTAAATATTTGTATTATTTGCGCTTTAATCTCAGACATATGCAAGTCTACGGTTTAGATTAGTTATACTTCAGACATTAAGCCAAATTTAGAGAGAAGTGCAAGAACTGCTGAAACCCCTGGTCAAACATTAAAAGGCTGCAAATACAATAACACACATTTTAATGGGAATACAAAACAATGATTATTTACATATTTACACATTTACAGAGGCATTTACAAAATATACAAAATTGAAATAAAACATTTAAATTGATTTAAAATACTTTAGCTATTACAAAAAAATATATAATGGCACAAATCTTCACAGCGAATGATTTTAACTCCTATTTGCTTCTGGGGGCCTGGAACAACATATGTTCAGATGGGGGTCAACGGCCAAATACAGATAATTCCAGGGGTCCTTGACATGGAAAAGGTTGAGAACCACCGACATGTCTTTCAGAAAACTGTTTGGCCAAACTGGGTTAAATAGATAAAGGGGCGAGGGGGGGACGACAGACATCCAGTAGTGTCCAGTAAAGGAGCAGCCAGGCGCTTCAGTACAGGCCTTTGCAGCTCAGGGAGGAGGGCGATCGACATCCGCTTGCTCTGAGAGTACTTGCTCTTGACAGCCTAGGTGGAGACAGAGGGTACATTTGCATTAGTATACATCTACAGCAGGGGTCTTACAACATCTCAGTTGCAGATTAAACTTTCATAGATTTCAGACTTGTTTGACAACACCATCAGTTGTAAATACTTGTTTTTCTTCATCTTCACGTTTACTTGTGGATTTGACCACGATTTGACTGAACTTTATCTGCTCTTTTTTCCCCCCCGCTACACAAAACCTTTACTGAAAAAAGCCGATCCACAAGCTACCAACGCCTCGCAGCGGGAGGCTGTGAGCTTGTAGCTCATGCTTTGTCCCCTTCAAAATACGAAGGCTAGGGTTGAAGAGTTTTTTTTTTAATGTTGAAAGTTCCTATCCCACAAACATTTGGCAGTCCCCCTTAATCATCCCCATGGTGCTCCATTAACTTCCAAATACTTTTCGCCAACTCACCTGGAACTCTGTTCTCCCCTTGTTGGCGACAACCACGTTCTTGATCATCAGCAGCATGATCGGCTTCAGGTGAGCCTCATCATATGTGGTGTAGAACTTCTCTGTAGGAGTCTGCAACACATGAAGCAAAAACAAATTAGAACTAAGATAAACCGTCATTCTAGCCATCTGTAGCCTACTATTATAAGCGAACATCCATGTCCCCACATCAGTTCTATTCAACTCACCCATGGCAGGTGATCCAGCAGCATCTGGGAGAGGCAGAGGGAAGCAGCAGAGATCTCAGAGGGCCGGTAGTGAACCATCTCATAGTCGAGGAGTGTCAACTCCATCAGATACTTGGCCAGTGTGTAGATCTTCATAGTAGTCTAGAACAGAGTAACAGACAAACACTATTGAAAAGCCTGCTTGTATATGAAATGCCAAATACTCTGCAACAATTATTTTAACCACCTATGTTCAATTGCACTGTTGAACTGTCAGCCCAAAACAGTATTGTCATATCCAGATTAGAAATTAGAATTGTTTTTTTAAAGCGGAAATCTGTTTTTGCTAATCAAATATGAACCACATTCCTAGGTTAATTGAAAAGCAATTTCTGAAGACTGAGTAACACTTTAAAGGTGAAGTCTATAATGCATCAAAATTGCATTTATAATCTACTTATAATGCTTCATAACTAGTTATAAATGTTACTAGTCATGAAGGACAACTTCTAGAAGTTCTAAAAAGGTTTACATGTTCCACGTGCTGGTGATAATGCAGTAAAGACTTTTACAAATCTGCTGTTCTGCTGAGCTTATAATGTATTATGACCAGCACTTGTTACAGAGTTTCCCTGCATTGCGGCATTGATACTTTTACTATGACTATGTGAACAGAAACAGAAACTCACGGTTGCAGCCTTGGAAGCTCTCCTGAGGAAGTGCAGCGGCAGTGGGCTCCCCAGCTCAAAGTTGAGGGCCCTCAGCATCACCTGCTCCATCTGTCTAATCTGAGCGGGTGTGAAGGCGTTGTCTGTGAGCCGGGCAAAGTCCCGGACCTCTGGGGCGCCTCTTCTATTTGACTCGTACTTTGAGGCGAGCAGCATGGCAGTGACACCAACAAGCTGCAGCTTCGTTCGTGAAACCGGCTGAACCTGTAATAAACACACAACAACAAATATAAAATAATCAAATTGCAAAACACAAGAGCAGATAAAATATGCACACAAATGTGAAGGTTGCCCTTACCTGCAGAAAACGATCCAAGATGGCAACTGTTAGATACAGTGTCTCCAGCAGAAGCTGCAACATTGAATGAACCTGGATCAGCCAGTCGATTAGGCGAGCTCGCATGCGTGGCGTTATGTCGTAGCCCTTCATGTACCCGGGTCGCACAGCCTGACGTACCTGTAAAAACAAAATATGTCATTACACTCATGCAAGACACCAAGTCACATCATGGAATACAACACTCACGCCAAAACATGCTCACCCGGGGTCAAATCTCACCACCAGGTATTCTTAAACATTAACCCCAGTAAATCTATAGCTAAACCCAACATTATTCCACAACGTAACCTCAGTAAAACTATGCAGTCTCTAAACTTATTCGTAACCTTAACCTCAGTAAAACTAATACAAGAACCACTGGGGAGAGCGGTCCGGAAGAAAATGGGGTGTGTTTTGGGTCGAGCATTCCAGGTACCACATGAAAAAAGAAAAGTGTCTCTGGCACCACGTACCTCTAGATCCATTAGGTATGCATAGATGTCTTTCACATATTCAGAACATAGCTCGGGCATGTCCGAGTCCCCTGCATCAATGTCCATCACCCATGTCTGCGGATCATCAACATGCGCAGGTTCTGGAACAGGAGAGGGAGCAACTTGAGGAAGTGGCTGTGCTGGCTTATGTGCAGGTTCTGGAACAGGAGAGGGAGCAACTTTAGGAAGTGGCTGTGCTGTCTTATGTGCAGGTTCTGGAACAGGAGAGGGCGCAACTTGAGGAAGTGGCTGTGCTGGCTTAACAGCTACTTTGGGTTTCTTCGTCAAAGGCTTGGTCACTCCATTCTTCTGAGAAGGACAAAAAATATATATAAGAAATTAAAACTTCTCTTCTTCAGGGTTAAACTGTAAAAATATTTAAAATGATTGATACGTTAGTCATTTGTATATTTAAGATATTTGTCGTAATATGCCCAGTGCATAATATATGTTAATTTCAGTCACATGTTCCAATGCCAATAACACAATTGCATTGTTAATCCGATTATTTGTATTGACTCTTGATCATCAACTACAGTAAAACTACCAGGAGTGCAAATGGACCCTTTACAGTAGGTGTGTAACTAGTGTACAGTATGCAATGCAGTGCAGACTAGCCAAAACTCACCTGTAGGCACTCCAGGGTCGCAGCCCTTGTCGCAGCCCTCGTCCACACCTTCCTATCCAGCATCAGCTCTGCAGGGTCACACTGCAGTGTGTCGACATGGGTGGTGGTGGGCCGCTTTCTTCTCCTGGCTGCACATCTCCTGATGACAGGCATGCCGACACTGGTGGAGTCAATCGACTTCCTCCCCTCCTCTGCATGGTTCTCCACGCCCCTCCACTGTTCAGTTAAAAAAAAGGGACAAAAAGTGTTTTTCCAAATGCATTTAAAAGGCAGTTACATTTATTTATACATGTTAAATAAAATATCTCTATATTGTGATAGTAATCATGTTGTGCATGTGTTCAGTGCAGGGGTCTCCCTGTCTCTCCAGCTACACTAGCATGACTGAAGTAAAAGCAGACAGAAGTAGCATGTGCTTAAATTCACATTTAGAAAATGTTTCAGATGTCAAAAATGTTGGTCATGGAAGGGGAACCTTCTGAAAGCTTCATGGGCAAAGATAATCAACTTCAAAATGACCTGACATGAACAGAAAGTCCATTTTCAGATCGGATACCAATGTTATCCAATCAAGAGAGAGAACTCAAACAGGATAAATGAGTGAATTTGGAAGTGATGGAGCCAAAAAGATGTACATGTAGATTAACATTTTAGCTGACATTACTTCCACCACTGAATTAGAATTACTCCTGAAAGCTGAAACATGACCGTCATAATCATGCCAATTTATGGTCATGACGCAATATCACCCCTTTGTGCACCTTGCTACATTTACAACGTTAACGTCTACAAAAAGGTTCAGACTTCAAATATAAAGTGCTACCCCCCGGGCCACGGATGTTAGAATGTTGCTCGGGCGGGTATTAGCACCGGTGCATTCCGTATTGTTCAATAAAAAGCATTTTAATACGATCGCCGGCCATTTTCTCAGTCTTTGCCACGCTTTCAACTACGCGCCCCTATCGGGGCGCCCCTATCGGTGTATGGACGTTAATACATTTGAATGTTTTAGAAAATGACCGGCGGTCGGTTTAAAATGCTTTTTATTGAACAATACGGAATGCACGGGTGCCAATAACCCGTCCCAGGGGTGAGCACTTTATATTTTAAATCTGAACGCTTATGTAGACATTAACGTTGAAAGTAGCAAGGCGCGCAAAACACAGGCAAAACAGAGTGACGTTCCGACATTACGCTCGTGGGACGATTAACGGTTTGCGCAAATTAGCATGAGAACCAGCCCCAGAACCTATAATAACTATGGACGGAGACGAGAGAACAACGCCACATGATGCTACAGGTTGTTAAGTTGTAGATCGTATTTTTTTCCACGACAAACATGACCGTTTGAACGACGGCGGCATTACATTCAAATAAAGAAGCCACAATGAGTCGAGGTTTTTCCACGACAAAACATGACCGTTGAGTTGAACGACGGCGGCATTGCATTGTTACATAACTTACATTCAAATAAAGAAGCCACAATGAGTCGAGAGGTTTTAAACATGGCCTAGCTTAGCGGTGAGCCTACTTGCCTGGTCAATGTGTCGGTGCAGTTCAGGATCGTGGTGGACGCTGATCCTCTTGGTCCCCTTTCTGGAACGTCCTGCACTTACCAAGGAAGATGGCTCGTTGATCACCTGGTTGGCGTACTGCATTCTGTAGCAAGGTGAGAGACTGGAGAGAGAACCGGCGAAAGAACTGAGAGATGTGTTCGAAATCTGGTTGAAAACGTTAAATCTTTTCGAAAATAAACTAAGGTTTCAATCAATAAATCAATCAATAACAAGTCAATCAAAATCTGATGGAGTTAGGAGTTGGTTCGTTGTAGCAAGTTGTGTGAGATGTGATGAAGAGCAAGGAGTAAATGCGTCTGAGTCCGATCAAGGTTTCAAAGCATCTGGTGGGCAGCGTCTGCGCGGCCGGTTTTAAGCGCTGGGGTCTCGAACTGTGATTGGCTGAGGAGCATTGTCGGCTTGTCCAAATTTGGGCGTTTGACGTGCGCAGGAGCGTGACGTAGGTCGCGGCGGCGCGCCGATCCAATCGGCGTCGTGTGTTCGGGGGGTTTCCAGGGGGGTTTCCCAAGTTCAAAATGATAACAGGCGCTACGTCACTCAACTGTGGCGTTTAAACAACCAATCAGAACTGAGAGGTAAACTTTGAAAAATGCATTTCTAACGAATATCACTGCTGATAAAGTGATAACACTGTCCGTTTATGTTTAAACAAGTGTTTGTAGACGTTTGCTAACTAACCAGCTAGCTTGCTAGCTAGCTAACTAGCTTGCACCTTAAGCTAGCAATTGAAACCTGTCCCTTTCACACACACACACACACACACACACACACACACACACACACACACACACACACACACACACACCACACACGCGCACGCACACGCACACACACACACACACACACACTAAAAAAAAATAACTTAATTTTTTTTTAAATAAAAAAACAACTTAAAAAAACAACTTAAAAACACTTAAAAGAAAACTTTTGAAAAAATACGTTAAAAAAATACTTAAAAAATAAACTGTAAAAGAAAATCTTAAAAAAAAAACGTTTAAAAAAAGAAAGAAAAATCATTCTAATTGTTGCAATTTACGAGCTGCGTTCGCTTCCCGCGTTTGCGCGTCTTACTTGTTATTATGCATTAATAATGGTCATATCAGATACAAATTATGCATCGAAATTGCTCAAGTACAGCTGAAAGCCTGAAACCAAACGCTTGAGACTGGAGAACAGAACGGGAACATATAACTCCAGTTTCGTGTGTATTATGCTAAACTGCTTTATTTATCATTGTGATAGATATTAATTCTTTATAGATGCATGGCAACACGAAACAGTAGCACATTTGAGTACTGTTGGCCATTTATTGTATTTGCTTGTAAGTAGGGAGATAAGTGTTTCAAAGGTTTCAAAGCACCCACATCGACGGCGGGTGCATGGGTGCTGCTGGGCCAATGAAACTAATATGAAAAGAATAACAAAACGCGATCGCTCCAAAACAGTACAGCCCACACACCACTTTCCGTTTAAGAGCTGTTCTGACTGACCAAGTCACCAAATAAAACACACACGACACACCTTTCCATATCCCCCTTCTAGCTCTGGTCCATATGCTGTTGCATTCTAAACTAGAAAAAGTGCCCTTCCGGGCACAGGTCTCCACCAGGAGGATAGGAGTGTGTGTGATGTTTGGCAAAATGTTTAGGAGTAATGTTTAGGAGCCTTTGATGGCAATTGGATGATTTGAGGCATTTTGTTCCAAAAATGTGTTTTGCAAAAATCAACCTGTTGGTGGCGCTATAACAGGCCAATGTGAAAAGGGTGGGATATATTCCTCAGCCTAGTAAGAAAATGTGTGAAAGATTTCACGTAAATTGTATGCTGCGTTCATGATTTGAGGCTTTTGTTCAAAACGGGGCAATCTTGCAAAGTGTGAAAGCCAATTATAGCCAATTAGGATGGAATATGAAATATCGGACAGATCCGACTTGAGCACATGACCATAGAGATACTGTGTAACGATTTGTGAGATTTGTGGACAGAATCTGGAGGAGTAATATCAAAAAAGGTGTTTTACAAAAGTCAGCCTCCTGGTGGCGCTATAAAAGGCAGATGCGGAAATTGCAGGTCAAAGGTTTGTCCTTGGCCACTAGGGAGTGTGCATGCAACGTTTCACGCAGATCGGTGCAGTTTTAGGTAAAAATGTGAAAAGCTGCCTCATGGTGGCGCTATAACAGGCCGTTCTGGAAAATGCGGGGCAGAGGTTCATCGTTGCCATCCAGGGAGTGTGTGTGCAAAGTTTGGCATCGACCGGGTTAACGGTGCCGGAGATTAGCTGTACACAGACGGACGGAAGGAAGGACGGACGGAAGGACGGACGGACACACACACACACGGACGGAGTGCAAAACATACTCTCTCCCCATGCCTTCGGCCTGGAGACAATAAAAACAATCTTGGCAATAACAGAAATAAAACTGGTAAAACCGGTACTTTAACTAATAAAAATAAAAATAAAGCCCACAACGGGCTGGATTGCCACAAAGGTGCTAGGACAGACAGCCAGAGTTATGTTGACTCAATGCATCAACACCGCCTCTCCTCGTCTAAGTACCTCCTAAATATAACCATTTTGTATGACCTCCTAAAGTGGTTAATGTTTGGACTGAGTTGCACCTCCTTACTCAGTCCGTTCCACAGTTGAACTTTATGAGAGAGAAGTCTTTGTTGTTGTATTTCAACTCATTTGTGTATAGGGAGAATAACAGAGGGGATAAAACGCACCCCTGTGGCACGCCAGTGTTTAGGACACGGCAGTCAGACAGTGTTATTAATACAGACTCGCTGGGGTCTCTCTCTCAGGAACTCCCTAATCCACAAAATGAGATTGCTACTGACGTTCAGGTCACACAGGCGTTTTAGGAGAAGATGGGGTTGGACCGTAATAAAAGCAGAGGAGAAGTCCATAAAAAGGACACGGACGTATGTTTTGGGTTTGTCTAAATGACTATGTATTTTGTCCAATAAAGTTAGAGTGGCATCCTCTACACCTCGACTGGCTCTATAAGCAAACTGCATGGGGTCCATGCACTTAGCTGTTTGCAGTGAGAGCTCCTTACTCACTACAGGCTCCATGCATTTGCTTAATAGAGGAGTGAGGGTGATCGGTCTAAAATCATTTGGCACTTTTGCTCGTGCAGTTTTTGGCACAGGGACAATGGTTGCCATTTTCCAGGCCTGGGGGACAAAGCTGATATTGAGAAACATTTGGAATAGTTTGGTAAATATGGGTCCCAATTGGATGGCACATTCTTTCAGGGCCCTTCCCTTGAGCCCATCTGGCCCGGTGGTTTTATGAGGGTTAACCTGCTGGAAGATTGAAATTACCTCCTGTTCCTTAACTGTCATAGGCGCGGGTGTCAGCCCTGCACAAACAGACTTGCATTCGTCACTGAAGTCATGTGTGTCAAATCTAGAATAGAACATATTCAGATCGTTTGACAGTTTAACAGGGTCGTCACATGGAGGGGTTGCTTTTTGTTCCCTACCCATCATTGCATTCAGGTAGGGAGCTTGATACATTGTGCAATTTGTAATTAGAAATCCAATGAAATATCAATCACACAAAAAAGGACCCTAGTCCACCACAAGAGGGAGTTTCTCAGTCACTGGTGGTAAATATAAAATAATTACATGAGAGCACACAGAAAAGGATGTGCCACCCAACAACAGAACCAACAATTAAGTCCCAGCCACAATGATCACCAGGTTGCAATCAATTAGAAGAATCAATCACAAGAATTTTAGAGCAGTGTTGCACATTATAAAATAATAAACAATAACAAGTGGTGTCTTGAGTTCATAGGTCTGCATATTATTCACAGTGAAGCTAGTACAGTAGTTCAATACATGCCAGTGTGTTTAATGTGTGAATCCAGAAAGCCTCCATTCTAAACAGATTTTTCACAATATCTCCTACTACTCTCGGGAGAGATAAAGCTTTTCTGAAAACCCCAAACTTGTGAGGCAGGTGAACCATGTTTCTGTTAAGTGTAATGCCTTGCACTTTGTTTTGATGATTGTGAAAAGCAGCCTTGTATTCAGTCAAGTTATTTTTGAGGGGATGTTTTGTACGGCCTACAGTTCAGAAAGTAAATAACTGGTAGGTTAATGCAGTTGATAAATTATGTTGTATTTATTAGCCCTTAAAATGTAGTCAAGGATTTTAAGTTACTTTTACTCATTTATAGTTTTCTTAAAAGTAGTTTCCTTCTTTTATGTAAAGCGACTTAGGGTACTTGAAAAGCATTATATACACTAAGAGATTATAACTTTAATAAAAAAATACATTTCTCATTGTTTAACCCATTTAGACCTGATTCTACAAATGTCTTCTAAATCATGAGTTCAGAAAAACGTACGATTCTATATCAATGACAATGCTTGTCAAAGTATTTCATGACAAGGACACCCAGAATGATCTATTTGGCCACAGAACCCCATTTCAAAATATGTTGTTCCAGAGACCCCTCCAGAAGCAAAGATGAGAGTTCAAAGCGTTCACTGGGAAAGAATATATATATATATATATTCATTCAAAGATATGCACACATTCAAGATTTTTCAAAAATAGCAGATCTACAAGATCGTAGCACAGCACTCGGTGCGGCGCTATGACCAGTGTATAGGCTATTTCTTCTCTGCAGGAAAAGCCATCACTATGGCTTTCCAAAGGAACGCTTTTATTTAAAATGCAAAGCAAACACAAACCAACTCAAAATAGGGGGTGCAAAACCCTTGTAAACACAAAATCATAAAGAAACACCATAGAATAAAACAAAACAATAATTCTTTTTTTTATTACAAACAAATGTAAAAACGTCACACTTCACCACATTTCAACTATAACTTCATGCAATTGAATTACACCCATTGGGGATGACCAATGACATCAGCCTCTCTCTTTCTGGTAAGTTAGCATGCTGAAATAATAGCAATTGTACTTACATCAATAAATGAATAAAAGCTGCAGGTGCTCTGTGGTAAAGTACCTCAAAACCACCACGGTACATCCAGCTTTGTTGAACACAATTGGCGCGTGTTCGGGGAGGGAAGCTGGGTGGGGAGGTTGATATATTTGTGAATGCACATACTCCCATGGGCTGGGGCGGTGCCTTTCAGCAGACCCTACCAGCAGTGTCTGTGAGCAGAGCGTATTGGGTGGGAGGAAGGCTGAAGGGCTACGTCCTTCCATAGTTACAGTATATATAAACTAGAGGGTGGACTGCCGGGCCCCCACTATTAATTTCAATCCAAGTTGCTAAGTGGTGTTTGAAGGACCTGGAAGAACGCTCTACTTCTGCATTTTCTCGATGCACTTCTGCATTTGGACACCAAAAAGTGGTGTCCAAATGCAAAGTGCTAACGAGTGCCCTGTGTTAAACCCCAGCTGCGCGGGGTTTACTTGTGCTACATGCAAAAAAAACGCCCGCCTGCAGTTCCAGCTTTGGCCAGTAGAGTGGGGCAGCTTCAACGTTGGCCAGCCGCTTGGGGGGGCTTACGTCCTCCCGGTGGGGGCTCTTCATTGGCAGGTGCGTCAGTAGGGTACCATAATAATGAGCAATATAGTGAAGACCAATAATATGAAGAAGAAGTTGAAACTGGTAGAAGTGGTCCTTCAATTTATTGCAGCTTTGACATTTGAACTGCAATTCATTGTTTGTCCTCAGCCAGAGGAGCCCAGGCTCTCTGTAAAGTTGAATAAGAAACAAGACAACCCATTAAAAACAAATCGGTTACTTGTTGGACAGCAATGGCTACCATTAGTTTATGGTTTTAGATGTATTCAACTTACAGCCTTTTCCAATACAACAGGGTGCTTGGGCAAGAACTCTGGTTTCTTGTTGGCCTCAGGACAATTTGCCAGCTCAATCAAAACATCTCTTGTGTATGATATTCTATGACCTGTTCAAAAGATATTTTACATTGCAATATGAATATTATCAAAGCCTTCTCAACTTCTTTGACTGGCGAAAATGTTTAATTGCACTCTTCCTGTAATTGTGTGAAATGTATCATACAAAAGATAACAATTAGAAAGGTACTACAGCTCTTATCAATATATTGCTATCATTGTTATGTTTTGTTGTAGAACTGTGCCTGGTGAAATGGACAGTTCAAAATGTCTAAGTTATAATAGTACAAAAGCAAATGCATGTCATTCACAAAATCTTCACATAAAAAGTTTGATTTATAACTTTACCCGATTTTTCCTTGGTTCCAGGGACAGGTACATGTAAGCACAGCTCGCCTTGACTTTGTTTGTCCAGCTGGAGGATCCTACAGAACTGCTCAACCGTAACTCCCCCCTTCAAAAATATAAACAGAAAAGAAAAACAAAAACAGTGTGTTTTGTTAGTGAAGATGTTTGACTTTTACAAAACGACTCCTTAACACAATCAGTCCCAGGATTCCTTCAAAATAGGAGCTCTGGGGTGCTGGGAAAACATGGCCGCTTTTACTCTGAACTCTGAATTTTGCTAGCTTACCTTGCTCTCGTTTCCATTATATCGCTAAATATTCCAAAGCGTTCATATTTTGAATGAGAGGCGGATGAGAAGTCAGAAATGAAGCGCTTAGAATATCCATCAGATCAAAACCACAGAGAGCGCCCTGGATTAGGAGAGACGAGGCATTCTTTCTGCCGCGCTAACAGCTAAGTGAACGGGACGCTAATATGAACGAAGAGCAAAGCGTACGGTGGCAGAATATTATTCTCTCGCCTGATATCATTGAAGATGCACTAGGACACACTGTACACACGTCATTGCAACCCGTCGGTTGGATTCCCTAGGACATGTGGACACGTCGGATGGACGGAACATGTTAAAGGTTTACGTTTCACCCCTTTAACACCTTGGAGGCGCAGGAGATCACCGTCAAGTTCAAGTTCACGGTCAGTTGCCCGAGACGGAGATTTATTAATCTCCGTCCAATTAGTGCTATGAAAACTGATCGCATCGCTCTACAGCCTAGAGGCGCTTATTGCGCAATCCTCGGTGTTGCACAACAGTGACTAACACGTCATCGAAAATGTTCCCTGCCTGTTTAGCTGACGACAACGAAAATCTTAAAACATTCATAACTCGCGATCTAAATCATCCCATCTAATTATGAAAAAAGATCCTGTGTTTGACGGCCCTCCGCTGTCCAGTCGCTAGTCGCGATAGATTTATTCTTACCTCCCGTTGTTGTCGATCGACTCTAGAGTGGTGTGTGGCTATTGTTAGCTGCTACACACACATTCACAACAACATCTGGTCCGTCGGTAAAAGTGGTCCGGGCGCTATAAACGATTTTTATTTTATTAATGGATTAAATAGGTCCGGGCCCTCAAGGTGTTAACTCCCGGGACGCCATCCCTTGTGTAGGATATTCTATAACGTGTTCAAAGATATTTTACATGGCAATGTTTTCATATTGCACATATACCCGTATATTTTTATATTGCAAGTGCATGTTTTCCTGTCGCGTGTGTGCATTCGTCACTCAAAAAAATAAAATAAAGCACTAGTCAAACGAATTAGTACTACACATCCGGAAAAACCGGCACCTTGTCATCACTGCTCACAGCCCCATAAGATAACATTCGGAATGTTTGACGCAATGGCTTGTGTTTTCGAAAGCTCTGACCATAGCTTAAGCAGTTGATCGTGTTTTCCTTGTTCTTTCTTTAAGGGATCAAGCCCAAAGGGACTTCTTGATCCCTTATTATTGTATTTGTCCAGATTCTTCTTTTTTTCTTTTGCCGCCAACAATAGCAGTTCTGGCTGAACCGTGCAGTCGGTTTTCGCGAAACTTGGCAATATGGTAGAGCAGTGGTTTTCAACCAGTGGTCAACCAGAGGGGGTTCCAGGTGGTCCCCAGCACAGCCGGACTGGTAAACAAAATCAGGCCAGGAGATGAATACATCAGCCAGGCCCACCCACACGCGTGTATTAATTATTGAATTCACATTTTTGTGCCCCTGTGACAGTGTTGTCCCTGAACGAGTTCAATGAACGATCGTTCACGAACGCGTTCATATTTTGGGTGAACGTGAACTGAATGTACTGTATTTCCGCTTGGGGAACGTCATTGTGAACGCGTTCATTTCTGGCGTGTGTGAACATCACTTACTCACGTTCAACTTCGTTCAAGAGTGAGTGTTTCCATAGAGCCTTCCAGGCTAAGTCCCCGGCACTAAAACACCCCCTAAACATGCCTTAATATCTAGTGGAAAACCCAGCCCTTATCCGACACAAATTAACTAATCTTTCTCAGCCGTCACTGGAGCGCGCATCGCGCATCTACTGCATGATGATCCACTCATGCATGTAGCACGCAGACAGAGAGCAGACACAGAACATGTCCCAACTCCCGACCCAAACACTGAGGAAACTTGTTGTTTGATTAAACATAATGTGCCACGAAAAATAGCTTCCAATAGCTTAGTTGGTTATTTTTATTTTGCATCGAGGAGGTATGTGTCCATCCATATCGCCACAAACGGCCAACAACAGACATCTCTCTTCCACAGTGAATGAAGCGCAGTGATGCCCGATTTATTCTTCGTCGTACGTGTTCTGTGCTGAAAATAGCCGATCTACAAGCTCACAGCACATCGCGTCCGCCACATGTTGTGAGCTTGTATATCGGCTATTTTCAGCACGCGGAGATATGCAGGCTGTGAGAACCGAGAACATTCAGAAACTTGTGCCTTCACAATAAAAGCATGCAGCTTTCACAAGTGTGCCCATTAAGACAAGGAAAAGGAGTATGAATTCGGTGGCATTTCACATTGCAAAAGAGCTTTTTTCCCCCAAAATGTAAAAAAAAAAAAAAGGAATTAATTTGGATAATGGTAACAAAGATATTGTAAAAGAATAAAGTCTGCGTTTCATATGGCTATGGCAATAATTTTGAGAAGAAAAAAAAAACGAAAAAGAACTATAATAGTTCATCATTTAAAATTTTGAACTAAAGTTCATGGTTCCAAAAAATGAAATTTTGAACTGTGAACTGAACTAGTTCATAAAAAAAAACTTTCCCAACACTGCCCTGTGAATGTAATGTTGATCATTTAACCCATTTAGGCCTGACGTCGAAATAAGAAAAACGTTCGCTCTGAAAGAATATATATATTCAAAGATTTGTGCCGCATTTTTACGAATTTTCAAAAATAGCAGATATACAAGCTCGTAGCGCGCGCTATGAGCTTGTAGATCTGCTATTTTTCAATAGCTAATCCCGTCCAGAATGGGTTAATCATTAATACTAATAATGAAATAGACAAAGCTGGTCACCAAAACAACAAGCATATAGATGGCTGCAACCACAACTACACTGACAAACTGACATAAGTCAAAAAGTTCATATGACCAGTGAATGGAAGCAACAAATATTATTATTGCTCCCATTTCTTCCAATTGCTGTAATATAGGCTACATACAGTAGAGTTGAGCAATGTACAGTACTGCTGCTACTAAATGCCAATAAAATGCTAAATAATGGACCCTGATATGAAAAGGGTTGAAAACCACTGTGGTAGAGGGCTATGCAAAACGGTGAGGACTGAGGACGCGAAGCCCACGACAATTGGCCAAAGGGTGGCACTATAGCACTCAATTGAAAATGGCATAGTTCATGAACCGTTTGACCGTAACACTTCGATTCACATTATGCGTCTCCTCATGCCACTTTCGCAACAACTTTCGCACGCAGCAAAGGTCGTCTCGGGATCGGGACTCGAACCTACACGTTGTCAGGCTGGATTACCAGCCTATGTGCCTGGACCGCCCGGCCGGCCCAGGCTCTGCCTGGGTTTTTGAGCAATTTCCGTTAATTGTTCTACACACTCTATGGACAAATATCTGAAATCCCAGTTGAAGAGAAGTTTGTACGCAAGCAGCGATAACAGGCACATTGAACAGGCATAACTCATGCCTCGTCTGTCTGTATGTTTGGGGTACGAACAGCTGCAATACCGCTGGGTGACCTAAAGGCACAGCCTAAAAGAACTAATTGCTTGGTCCCTCTGCTTGCAGCTATATTTTTTCTATATATATAGATTTCTTACCTTTCCTGAAAACTATAATCCTGTACCTTTTTTTTCTGTAAAACATGTGATGGGACAATTGGTTTCTAGAACATTATTAAAAAGGGAGTTACCACACCATGTTGATTCCTGTAACGTCTTAATCACATTAACATCATATCATTATTAACGTTCACAACTTCACATGTGAACACCTATTATGCTTTGCACAATTTAAAGGAAAACACTCACTCACCTGTCGATTTGCCTCTATAAACACCTGTTTATAAGAGTCAGCATCCCCCATAGGGTCTGAAGAAAGCAAAGCAGAGTGGTGAATTAGTTATACATACATTATAGATAGTACTGTACTAGTGTGACTATCAGTCAAAAATACCCATCAGCGAATCAATAGTATATGCACCCCCCCCCCCCCATCTAGACTGAGTGACAATACTTTGAGCATCATGGAACACTGGAGTTCGGAAGCACTCGTTGGAAATCCCTCAATAGCCCTTTGTACCAACCGTTTCTAAACTGCACATAATGCAGCAGACAGCAGGACATTGCATTATTGAAAAGGAGTGCTTCCAAACACTTATATAATCACCTGGATGGAATTTCTTGACAGAAACAGCTCAGAACATGTCTTTGTCTACGGTAGATTTTTATGAAACAAACACTTTGCAGCGAGAAAGAGGATAATTAATAATTTCCATACAGCTGCAATGAGTTTAACACTGTTAAATACAATCAGATAGGACTTTTGTTTATATGCATGTGCTGTCAAGGCCAGGATGTTGTTTTTTTGTCAGTAAGTAGGCGTTCTCGCATAACTTCTGGGTACAATGATGTCACGTGCATAGTTCAATACCAGAACGCTCGCCTCAAAACATTCCGGCAAACTCTAAATGTCTCTACCTGGTATTCCTAAACAGGATTGCCTAAACCTGGTCTTATGCCTAACCTTAACCTCAGTAAAAACAGTGCCAAGACCCGATTTCTAAATTTAACCCGAGTAAAACTATGCCTAATCCTAAACTTATTTCTAACTTTATCCTCAGTAAAACAAAAATAACAAATAGAAGAATACAAAAAGCACCCCATCAAGCGGTCGGCAGGGGGGAAAACATAGGGCCAGGGTGTTTTGAGGCGAGCATTCCGGTTACCCTGTCAGCTACTGTACCAACACATGATCCATCAAAGCTTGTAGTTATATTCATTTCATTTTGTATTATCTCCTCTCCTCAACAACTAGCCTGGTAAAACATCCTGGTCATGTGAATTGAATGAGTCATGAAAATGTGAATTCACACTACCAGGATGGCTCTCCATACCAGGATACCCAGCAACCACCTTACTCTCCAATAGGCCTATCTCACAGCCCGTTTTCCACGCCCACTTCCGGTAAATAGTGGTGTCTTTAACATGAGCATTTACACGTTTTTTTCTCTGGAGAATCTAAGTACATTTTCTAATGTAACAATGTGACAGACCAATATTATTATGAAGCAAACAAGATGGTAAATCAGGTCGAACAGATAGAACAAACCTTACCTTGAGAAAACAAAGGTTGTAGACTTCTTAAATTATCTCTGTTAACATGTAGCGTCTATGGAGTGACGTCACGCTATCACCACTAACCCCGAAAGGGGGCGTATTTAGGGGGGCGGGGAAATTCTGTGAGATAGGCTTATTCCCTCACAATCCCTATCATTTGCATTTCATGTTTGTATTTAAAATGCTGCCAAAGGTTAGAAGAAGAAAGCTGAACCATACAAACTTCTTACCAAGGGAAGGGACACCGTTATTGCCGCGCCGAAGGGGCCTTGCAGGCTCCAGGTGCTTCTGAAGGATTCTACGGCTGGTCACCTCCATCCTGAAGAAAATTAGGATTTTGACTATTATGTTTCATATCACATGTGATTATTATGGCATGGCACTGATGTGAAACAGTGCTGGCCGTGGCAGTGCTTTGGTCACCATCAGATAGACAGGACCTATATTTAATTTGAAGTTAGCTTGAAGGTATGTTCTTCAGCAACATCGTGTTTGTGTATATAAAAATACTTTATCTCAAGAATGTTTCTATTCTGAAATAGAGTTGGATATGAGGGTTACCATTTTGATTATATCAGTATTTGTTAACTTTTAAAACAAAAGGAGTCAAAGGTATGCACAGGATTTGGACATTTTGTATTTATGCGTGAACATCTTTTACATTCGACTCTCGAATCGATTACACTCGACATGAAACTGATAATGATCTACTTTAGCTTTAGATTAGATGCTTGCGTTTGTCTAACAAGTTCTTGAAACGTCCGACGAGGGGCAATAATATTAATAACCTGTCGATGTAGGTTTTTATAGACAATGGTACAAGCTCACAGCGCGTCAAAGCTAAACGTGTAAACTTGTAGATTTGTTATTTTCGGAGCGCGATGCCGTCGTACGACGAAATACAACGGGTTCACTAATCACTGCTTATCTACTATATCTTCATCAGACAGTGGCAAGCCTACATGATTAATACCAGCAACAAGTAGTACCACAATGTCGCTTGTTAACTTAAAACAGAACTGATCTGTCTCAGCTGTAACAGCGCATCAAACTTGTTCAGTTATTTTTTTCCCCTTCTTTTTTTGGTGGGGGACACAAGCGACACCCTCTCGCGTGATGGAGTCCTGTAAATTAAGCTAACCCCATTAGCAGCCGCCGGTCACGGGTGGCGTGACAATTTATTCTGTTGACACTTTTTGAAAATATCATACTAATCTTCGTAAATCGTAATCAACTTTTTTCTTCTGTGTGTTCCAATCACCTGTATCGATCACCTGGCGCCTCTGGTTGTTCGGTTTGTGTTGTTGATGCTGCAGCGGACGCCGGGCACCACCAGGCAGGCAGGAGGACAGGACAGTCAGGCAGCCTCCGGCGTGTTGCTCCACAACTTTATAAATCACATCAGTGCTGGCTGGAGCACCTGTGTCATGTCATCTGTCTGCGTCAAGTCCCCAAAAGCATGTGGATCTGAATTCCGGCCGTTGAATTTCAAAATAAATTTTCTTTTTACAATGTTACAAGTTATATTTTTGTCATCTCATCGTTTTAGCCTACAAACGAGACGAATCTGCCAGAGCAGTGATATTAGTATTTTTTGCTATCACATTTTATGGATTTTTTTGGATTGATTGAATAGTTTATTAGACATAAATGTAAAAATAGCAAGACTACAAACACTTATTCCAAAAGATAGCAGCAAAAAGGTATTTGCAGTCTTGTTTCCATTTAGGCCCTATGCAATCAATTCATAGACATGACATTTTATGTAAAGAATTATAAAATGTGACATTTAGTCTTTATGTATAGTTTTTAATTGTTTATGTATAGCTTTTTGTTTTTCTTAGCCATTTACCAAACCCGGAAGTTATGCAGGAATGCCTACTGAGTGGCAAAAAACTACTTTCTGGCCTTGACAGCCCATACATCCAAACAGAAAAGTCCTATCTGAATGCGTTAAACAATGTTAAACTAACTTTGCATGTTGCTTTGCCACTCGATGTACCATTCACTTTAAGCATGCGCATACCCTCTATAGGCAAATGGGACTAACCCATACTAGGGGACTAACTTCAGGTCCTTGATGCGCAGGACCATGGACTGACCGTTTCCGTATCCGCTCGGGTGACCGGATGTTTAAACTACAAGGCAAAATGACTCCTGTCCAATGCATAGATATCATATCATATCATATACGTATACAGTATAAGAAAGGCTATGATCCAATGTTCTTGATAGACCACTGTGCTCCCCCTAGCGAACTCTACGTCAAGTTAATACATTTAAAAACAACTTCAGGTTGGTGAACTTCAAAATAACACGATTTAGAGCACAGGTATGCTAGTGTGACAGTAATTTATTTCAACTGCCCCTTGACTGTAAATGAGTTCTTTCAAAGAACGCAAGATCCAACTGCTATAAATAATAGATTTATCCCGATTGATTGAAACTTTTCTGACAGTCACTCACTTTTTTTCTCGTGATAAGATAATTACGGTAGGCCTATAGTACTTTTAAGCCGTTTGTAGCATTTTTTCCAGTTGCCCAACGTTAAATCAGCTACATTGTTATGGTAACATTTTTTCCAAGTAGGAATTGAAAAAAGCAGTAAAAAACACCATAATAGGAATTACATTCCAACCAGAGCCTAATAAAGAATGCAAGGATATTTATATTAAAGTTCAGTATTTACATGGAATTCTTTAGCAAATAAATATAACTAAGCCCATTGCTGAGCCATGAGGCCCATAGCCCATCTTGTTTCCTTAGCGTGCCGTGAGGCATCTTGATGTACAAGTACACCCCCTGGACATGACACTAGTATATGTTGCAGGGACATACTATAACATGTATATATATATAAATATAAAAGGTGATTAAAAAGCCAAGTTTAGTGGATAATTACACAGGGACAATGGTGATCAGATAATTTACTTTAGGTGGGCCTATCATAATCATTGTAATGTAGGCCTGTACATTCGTGTGAATACTCACCATTCTCAATTAATCTTAGGAACAAAATAAATAGTACAAGTGTACCTGCCACACACCGTTTTGGTACTTGATATTCTGACTTTTCTACACCATATTATATGGAATAGTTCAGATTTTTTTTAACTTAAGCTGTATGAAATTAATAGTGGTTGCAACCGTATAAAATCGATTGCCCGAGTCCCGTGGTGGGAGTTCTGCTCTGGTTTTGGTCAATATTAAGTAGTTCCAGTTCTGTGGGAGACACTGGGGCCACACAGTAAAAGTAAATTAATTCACAAAACTAACGTCATTTGTATTGTTGAACCATTTCTAAAATATTAGCGCAACTTTCGTTCAACTTTGACCCCTTCTATCACATGGAACTATTTTTTGGGCAGTGATATGGACACAAAAAGCATAGTTCCGTGTGATAGAGGGGTCAAAAATGAACTAAAGTTGCACTAATATTTTAGAAATAGGTCAATACAAATACGTTTTGTGGATGAATTTACTTTTAATGCGTGGCCCCTGTGCCCCCCACAAAATGACCAGAACTACTTCATATTTCACGGGACTCAAGCAATCAATTAATACAGTTGCAACCACTATATTAATGGCAAGTATTTCATAAAAAAAATCTGAACAAAGTACAAATGCACGAGCAAACGATGCAGCTGCTATGAGTTTAGATCAGACTTAACTGGATCCTGTGACGTCAGAGTGAAGTCATTGTTAAATAATTTGGATATAATAATCAGTTGGCTCAACATCAGTCATTTTACCTGGTGGAGAACAACTAATTTAAATTTAAATAAAGATTCTTACAAGATCTCAAAGTCATTCCTTTTCCTAAAACAGAAGCACTTTTGAGTTTGGAGAGAAACCACAAAAATACTCGCTAGACAGTTGCGCAAACTGGAAAATGATCGAACAATACATACAATTAAATTTAAATAAAGATTAATACACAAGTCAGATAATTCAACAGCATGCCATTTATCTGGGTTTTATCACTTATTACATTAACAAAATTATATTTACATAAATGTCCCCCCGTAAAAGCTGAGGTCATTGAAGAAAGCAACTGAACAATTATTTCATTGTAGAACACTCAAAACAAAACACATTTACTAGTCACACTATGTTGTCTAATCACAATATAACATTTCCTGTAGAGCAAAAAGAAAAAAGCCTAAGTGAAGCTTATATTTCAAAAATATGGTCATGTTATGTCCGAAACAAGTTAGGACAGGTTACATCATATGAAAAGCGCTTTCTTTTCAAACAAAAATCAACTGTATTTTCCTTGCACCTATTGGTCTTCCACTCAGTTCTTTAACTGCTGTAAGCGCCTCCTGGCGGGAATCAAAGACCACAGTCGCAGAACCATTTGGCATTCCATTCTTGTCATGTAGTACGGTCACAGATCCAGGGATCACACGATATCCATAACAAAAGTCATAGATTTCATCCATTTTGATTTTCGATGGCAGGTTCACTAGCTTCAGACAAGTGGGACCCTCGAACTGGGGTGAAGGTGGCCCAAAGTCTCCATAATTCAATCCGTTACCTCCGTCCTGTGAAGCATATGATCCTCCTGGGTAAGGATCACTCCGTCTATGGATATTAACCTGTAGATCATCCGTGGGCATTCTTAAGTTTCCAACCTCCATGTCACCAGGATAATGGGGTCCATCACTTTTCCTGGAAGAGTACCTCTCCTTCCTTGCCATAGACTCTTGCGCTGCTGGGGGCTCAACACCAAACTCCCGCATCTGAGACAGTGATATGCACTTCAACATGACTACTGACCCAAGAAACCTTTGCCCATCCAAACGCAGAGCACTCATAGCCTCCTCCTCAGACTCAAAGACCACTAAAGCCTCTCCAAGACCAGCACCTTTATGATCCCGCAGCAAGAACACTTTGTCCTCCGTAATATTGAACCCAACAGAACCCATCTCAAAG
This sequence comes from Electrona antarctica, assembly GCF_951216825.1. Classification (NCBI taxonomy): domain Eukaryota; kingdom Metazoa; phylum Chordata; class Actinopteri; order Myctophiformes; family Myctophidae; genus Electrona; species Electrona antarctica. Next base: position 16,534,189 of record NC_136811.1, read on the forward strand.
AAATCCATGATCTCTACTTTACGTACATCAAATGGCATATTACGCACATAGAGACATGCCTTCTCAGAGTCATTAACATTACCTCCTTGACCAGGTCTCCCGGTGTGAGATTCCAGGATGGACATCATCTTCTCACGTGAAATTGGAGAGATGTGAACATTTTTGTGATTTAACTTTTCATTATGGCGTGTTAAGGCTGAACAGTAGTCCCTCAGACTGTTGAAAAGCACAAAGAGAGAGCTTGTTCTTCTTCCTTGGTCATCAAGTAGGAAGAGTATCTGGTCATCCTCCAGTCTATAACGGAAAAATTCTTTGATGTCACGCTTTTCCACAGCATGCGACAGATTTTCCAACATGACACAAAACTCTTCATTGGATGGAGAGTTGGGTCTGGGGGGCAAAGGAGACCTCGACCTTGTACGAGCTTGTGGTTGCCTTGCACTGTGAGTTGCAGGGCCCAAAGGAGATCTTGACCTTGTACAGGCTTGTGGATAACTTGGCCTGTGAGTTTGTGGGGCCAAAGGAGATCTTGACCTTGTAGGGGGCTGTGGATACCTTCGACTGGAAGTTGGCGAGCTCCCTCTTCTGAACTTGCCGTTACCGTTTTCACCCACTCCAAAGTTACCACCTGCCTCAAGCCAAACTTCTTCTGTTACTGGTCTAATTCTCACAAACCTTGGACCAATGTATTCCCTATCCCTCATCAGGCCATCTCTTGCATCCTGGCTTGTGGCAAATTTGACGAAACCTTCCCCATTGTTATGGCCACGTTGATTTTTCCCAAAGATTATACCCTCAACAGATAAACCATGAAAAAAGTTACGTACATCAGTTTCAGTCACAAAGAAAGGCATTCCCGTCAAAAGCACGCACACAGGATCACTGGTTGATTGAGGCTTCAGCTTCTGGCGTGCCTCATCATGAGAATGGTCTGACTGGCTATGTCCCCTGTTAGCAGTCTGCATGTGGTCATCTTTCCTAGCCTTTCCAAAAACCTCCACTAGATGCCGCTTGGACCTTTCCCGGTGTGAACCTTTTTGTTCCAGCTCAGCATTTTTTGTACTTTCCTCAAGTATACTCTGCATTTCCGACTTACTGCTCAGCAGCAAGTTGACTGGGCATCCCTTAATGCAACCCCCCGACCGAACCATTGCCCTTCTTGCATCTTCGTCAGAGGCAAAGATAATGAAAGCCTCCTCTCGTACCCCACCAATAATATGCACCCCACCATCTGGGATTTTGAGGCCTCTGAAGAAATTGCGAATGTCCTCAGAACCTGCTGTGACGCCGAGTCCCTGTAAACGGATGACCACCGCCATTCCGAAGCACAAATAACAGCACCTGCAGATTAGAACAGAGGGGTACAGAATGACATTATTGCTGACAGCATCTCTGGCTCACCTTCAAATTCCTTGACATTCCAACATGACACCACTGAACCTTTAGTTTACAGTGTGTGATCATAACATGGCAAACTGGTACACCACTGAAATACTGTAAAATAGGCAATAAGACTGCAGATATCGGATAATGAGCATTAACAAACGCATAGCTCACTCCCTTGTTCTCTGGGATTTAATAGTCTCCTTGGCAATGCCTCAAAGCATATGCAATTCAGTTTAACTGAGATTAATAGCGCCATTAGTGTGCAATCTCAGGTACAAACTATGAACAATTCAATTCAAAGTTAAATATACAAAAGTCCATGCTCATCTCTTTCATCATTGTGATAGTCTTCCAATGTGATGCTCTGGGTTGCGCCCAAAATGCAGTCAATTATTGGCCCAGAAAACGATAACATGGCCATCAACAGGAACACACATAACCAAGAGCAAGTGTTCTCGTTAGGAAGAGCCTGAAAAAACAACCACAGCAAAAATCCTAATATATAATTTCCAAAAATAATCACGAGCTTTATAATAAATAAATAAAGGACAACCCCCTTTCTTTCATTTAAGTGGCCTGGCCACTTTTGACGAACCAATTTATACACCAGGTCCATAAACATAAGCATTAATGTCCGCTACACACGTTTAGAATTACATTCAATCTTTTAGTGTAGTTGCGATTTCACGAGAAACCGACATCTCTCCAAGGAAGAAGCACCATATGCAGACATTGCAAATATACTTGATGGGATCATGGGAGCCAACACACCAAACCACTGTCGACGGCATCACTTGCATCTCAAACACAGAATACAAAGAACCAAGCAAGACATTAGAATCCAGCTCCACTTCCCTGCACTGATCAACCAATAACTCTTACTGCATGCCAGCAGTACCAGAGGCAGTTAATCAGATTAAGTCATATCTCAGTCTTGTCGTGGAATTACTCGGATCAAACTGGGGATCGTTTAAATTAAGACAGGTAGAGAATAATGGCGAATACACCACCAGCCATTTAAAACCACAATGGATGCGAATGGTTCAGAGTAGACTTCAGAATCAGATAATAGAAGACTCACGTTCAGAAGACAACAGCTAAGCTAACGTTAGCCAACAACGACAGCACTCTCTACCTGCATTAGCGGTCTCTAGAGTTTAAATTAGAATCCATAATAGACGGTGTCGCTTGACAAAAAAAATACATTTACAATTTGGCTTGTATGTTGGTTTTTCCCAGCTGACTTGGAAAAAAGACCGCAAGGTGGTCTAAACGTCGTACCGATGCTGTGTGGCTAAAATAGCATGGAGCATTTTAAAGTGAGCTGCGAGCCTCCCTCTTGTTCTCATGTTATTTGCGACACCTCCATGGCTTTCCAAGGCCTCTAGCTAGCAGTTAGCGGCTAGCTCGAGAATGAGCCGTTCATTCCAGTGTACCCACAGCTAACGACAAAACGTACTCAAAACTTACTCAAGAGTCTACCACAAGAGACCGTGTATTTCGGAGCCGGAAAGTTACGTGAAGCGATTTTGTTTGGGATAAAATAGCAATAAAAAGCCAGTGCGGTGAATGGGACCCAGAGTGTATTGTCTTGATGTCTTGTCTTCTCTCTCGCTGATGCTGAAGCAGATTCTTCATTTGGATTTCCGTCGGTAGAATAGCTTCGCCAACTAGGAGCATTACCGCCACCTACCATGCTGGAATGTGAAGTGAAGCGCTGAGTGCCGTGGCGAACAGTGATGATTCTCAATTCTGAAGATGACCCTGGCGTCGTCTCAATTTTGGCCATGTAAGTATCAGGGGTCATCAGTTAGATTTTCTTCTAAACATAGGACCCAGTTACTGAATGTCAAATTGCCATGGATTTTCTCCAGACTATGTATGACAATGATTTACTATGAAACTATGGCATATTAGGAGTCCAACTACTGCTGGTGGTTCGCAAATGTTTTATTTGCAAGGACCCCCTTAACTCTGAGACTGACTGAGTGTACAAATGGAACCAAATGGACCATTGGGTTCTAGGCCAGTCAATCTAAGATTTGACCCAAAAGTAGGTTAATTGTTTTTTGATGATCCTTACGTTCAAAGAGAAAAATAGAGTATTATATAAATTGTGGATCATGGTAAAATCAGGGGTTGTAAGTTGGAGTACCATTAAAAACCTATAAGGCAAAACAAATCTAATTTTAATTATGCTTTAAGAAGCATGTAATGTGTCAAACTAGGGGGTTGTCATGATTCTGAATCCATTCCAAGCATTAGTTTTGCACGATTGGGCTAAAAACAGCCAGTCTCCTTGGAATGGATTCAGAATCATGAAAACCCCCTAGTTTGACACATTACATGCTTCTTAAAGCATAATTAGGGGTGGTACTCCAACTTTAAACACGAATTTACCATGATCCACAATTTATATAATACTATTTTTAATGTTATTTGGGATAAGGATCATAAAAAACCTTTAACTTTTACAATTTATTTTGGGTCACGCCCTTTTTTAGTTTAGATTGACTGGCCTATTCCATTTGAACACTCTGACTTGCAGGCCTGTTATGGTCATTCAGGGATAGCTCTTTGTGTTTCTGGTAATATTATTGTTCACTCATTTTGTATGTCCGTGGCAAAAATGTCCACCACAAGCCAGCATGGCGATGCCCCCTGCATTTAATTAAATTATCATTTAATTTCAGATGTAGGCCATTATATTTCTTTGTGGTTAAATGGGTAAAGGCCTATTCATAGTCTGGATTTTCGGTGGTGAGGTGACCACCGGAGCTGTAATAACATGGAGCGGTGGTGAGTAAAAACAGAGAGAAGGGCTGGGGAGAGTGGTGGTTTGCTCTTCACCGCGGCACCACCGAAAATCCAGACTATGAATGAGCCTTAACAGTACAATAGTGAGTGAGCACACCCAATGATCCAACCCAAATTGGGTAGTCACAGGATAAAATCAGCAATTTACAGTTGCCTCTTAGCAATTTTAGATGTAAATTAGGTACATATCAATTTCTATGACATTCAGTAACATTTTGTTGTAATTTTAATGAATGCCAATTTTGGTGAATTTGACATTTGATTTGAACTGACAGCATAGAGGGCCAGTGATGTAAATCAACCAGTGAATGTCAGTTTTCAGCACAAAAACATACCATAACACAAATAGCTTTTCTCCGGTCAAAAAAAAGCATGAATTCTCAATTTCATTTCATGTCAAATAAGAATGAAATTCCAATTACAGCTTATGCTCTATGATCAATAACCAGCAACACCTACATTATAGCAGATAAATATTAAGGATAATGAATAGTAAGAGACTAATTATTTGAAATAAGATATTTAAAACCTGATTAACTTAGCAAGTGATGACAAAAAAGGTTATCTTTGGGTTTTGCCATAAGCCATAATTGTCATACTGGACTTTAAGTCAGCCTATCAATTTACATGACTGTTTAGTCTGCAAAAACACAATTCCAAGTTTCTTATAAAACTCAATGTCTTTACTTTTGACAGTATGCACATAATTCTTAATATTTTAATTTCTGCCCTATTCCATAGTTGAGCCATCAAGAAATGACAGGCCTACTTGCCACAGAGCTATATTATCCATTGTGCTCTTTCTTTGGTGGTGTGTCATAAAATAAACATTTAGTGTACACAATTTAACTATGGGTAGCTAACCAGAACCCAAAAGAGAAGCACTTAGCATTCAGAAAACACATGAAATTCTTACTTTGTCATTATGGTGTGTTTTTATAATGCAATCAAAATGCCTTTTATTTATAATAATCAACTCATCCGCTGTCCAGGGCAATTGCATTATATGGAGGTAAAAAAAAAAGATAACTTTGGTAACACCAAAAATAATCAGTAGGCTCAAACACTTTGAGCCTACTGATAGAGATGTTTTACCTTGATGGGGTAACAATTCAATTTAAATCTAAATGAATACATGAGTCAGATGTTCATGTTCATGTACTTTTATCAAATGACATTTTTTTAAACATCGAGTACATTAAAATGTTTTAACAAAACATCTTTCAATAAGATTTGAGCTCAGGTCATCCCCAACATTGAATCAAACAAAAATAAAATAAAACCAAAACTAAACATTTATGGTAGAGGAAAAAACAAAAACGCACAGGGTGGTGAAGCGGTTTCTCAGAATATCATCAAGTCCAAAGTCAACCAAATTGTTAAACAGTTTGGGGCATGTTACATGATGTGAAAATGTCTCATTTTCAGTCAAAAATCTATTCCTTCAACATCAACCGTACATTCCTTGGACCTATTGGTCTTCCATTCAGTTCTTTTATTGCTCTAAGTGCCTCTTCTCGTGACTCAAACGTCACGTTTGCGACTTGCTTCCAGGTCCCTGTGATGCGTCTGAGCCCAGTGGTCACAGATCCGGCGACCACACAATACCCATAACAAAAGTCATAGATTTCTTCCATTTGGAGTCGCCTCGGCAGGTTCACTATCTTCACACGTGTGGGTCCATCGAACTGGGGTGCAGGCGGCCCAAAATCTCTGTTACCTCCGTCCTGTGTAGCATAAGATCCTGTTGCGTAAGGATCACCCCCCTCTATAACCTGTATTGCCCCGTTACCATCAGTGGGCATTCGTAAGTTTTGAACCTCCATGTCACCAGGATAATGAGGTCCCTCACTTTTCCTGGCAGAGTACCTCTCCTCTCTTAGTATAGACTCTTGTTCTGCTGTGAGTTCAACACCAAACTCCTGCATCTGAGACAGTGATATGCACTTCAACATGACTTCCGTCCCAAGAAACCTTTGGCCATTCAGAGACTGAGCACGCATAGCTTCTCCCTCAGACCGAAAGACCACTAAAGCCTCTCCAAGACTGGCACCTTTATGATCCCGCAGCAACCACACTTTGTCCTCTTTAATAGTGTACCCAAAAAAGAAGTCCATGATCTCTACCTTATGTACATCAAACGGCATATTACGCAGATAGAGACACACCTTCTCAGAATCGCAAGGATTGGCTTGTTGTTCCAGAGGCCTCTCGTTCTCGGCATGAGATTCCAGGATGGACATCATATCCTTACGTGAGATTGGGGAGACGGAGACAATTCTGTCATATATTTTTTCATTTTTGCGAGTTAAGGCCACACTGTATTCCCCAAGACTGTCGAAAAGCACAAAGATGCATTTTGATCTCCCTCCTTTGTTAAGTACGAACAGAATCTGGTCATCCTCCAGTCTTGCGTGATTGAAAAAATGTTTGATGTCACGTTTTTCCACTGAAAAATGCGTATGTTTGATGACGACACAAAGATCTTCGTTGGAAGAAGAGTTGGGACTGTGGGCCAAAGGAGATATTGACCTTGTACGGACTTGTGGATACTCGCTTGGACTGTGAGTAGGTGGGGCCAAAGGAGATCTTGACCTTGTAAGGGGTTGTGGATACCGGCTTGGACTGTGAGTTGGCAGAGCCAAAGGAGATCTTGACCTTGGACTGCGAGTTGGCAGGGCCAAAGGAGATCTTGACCTTGGACTGTGAGTCGGCGATCTCCGTCTTCCAAACTTGCCATTACCATGTACACCCACTTCCAAACTTCCACCTGACTGAAGCCACTTTTCTTGACGTGATGGCATAACATTCACATACCTTGGACCAATGTATTGCTTATCTCTCATCAGGCCACCTCTTGCGTCCTCTCTAGTGGCAAATTTGACTAGACCATACCCATTGTTTTGGCCCCATTGTGTTTTTTTTAAGATGATGTCCTCGACAAGTAACCCATGAAAGAAGTCACGGACATCCTGTTCAGTCACTTCGAAAGGCATCCCCTTTAGAAACACGTACACATCATCATCAGTGGTTGATGGAGACCTCAGATTCTGGCGTGCCTTATCATGAGAATGACCTGGTTGTCTACCTCCTCTATTAGACTGCATGTGGTCAGCTCTCCTATCCCCTCCAAAAACATCCTCTTCATGCCACCCGGAAGTTTCCCTGGGTGACCCCTTTAGTTCCAGCTCTGCAGTTTTTGTACTTTCCTCAAGTATACTCTGCATTTCTGACTTACTGCTCAGCAGCAAGTTGACTGGGCATCCCTTAATGCAACCCCCCGACCGAACCATTGCCCTTCTTGCATCTTCATCAGAGGCAAAGATAATGAAAGCCTCCTCTCGTACCCCACCAATAATATGCACCCCACCATCTGGGATTTTGAGGCCTCTGAAGAAAGAGCGAATGTCCTCAGAACCTGCTGTGACGCCGAGTCCCTGTAAACGGATGACCACCGCCATGCCAAAGCACAAATAACAGCACCTGCAGAACAGAGGGGTACAGAATGACATTATTGCCGACAGCATCTCTAGCTCACCTTAAAATTCCTTGGCATACCAACATGATGCCACTGGACCCATAAGTCAATCACTGGCCCAAAAAACACTAATATGGCCATAACAGACACCTACGAGAACATCCAGAAAAACATCTCCCCCAAACATGCTGTATGGCTGTAATGGGCAACACATGATTCCCATTTTAAAATGTATTTAAACTGTACTGTGGTGGAAAAAACAAAAGATATAATGCTGTTTCCTCACCATAATCATTATATTTACTTTAACACAATCAGTGCCGGAAGTCCTTCAAAATAGGAGCTCTGGGGTGCCGGAACAACATGGCCGCTTTTACTCGGAAAGCCATGACCCGGAAACAATCTACTAAAAAAAGTTCACTTTACATAGCTAGCTTACAGTGCGATCGTTTTAGTTTATACGATATATGATCCAAAAAGTGTTCATATTTTGCGGGAGAGACGGATGAGGAGCAGAAATGAAGCGCCAGTATATCGATCCGTTCAACACCACGGAAAGCGCCCTGGATTAGGAGAGACGAGTCATTCTTTCCGCCACGCTAACTCAATGATAAGCCAACATGGGGACAGAGCGGAGCATACGGTAGCCGAGAGGCGAACTGACAAATTTAAAAAAAGGGAAAAATTCAGAATATTCTTATCTCGCCCCGTATCATTGAGGATGCTCTAGGACGTCCTCACACGTCTTTAGGACGCGTCGATTGGGACCCCTAGGACGTGCTGACACGTCGGATGGACGGAAACGGAAACCTGTTCAGGGCGCACTGATTCAATTTATGCGACCATTTATAAGACCATGCACACAAAATACTGAGGCCAACATTTCTGACATCCTGCTTTTGATTCAACCAGCTAAACACTCATGACACTTTAGGGGTGCGTATATCTTTTCTACGTCCGAGCATAGACATGGTAACGGCCCGCCTGTCTCCGATTGGCCTACCGACACTGCCGGCCTTACCAGAGTTTCCTCCGAGGTGGAAGATACATGCTGGATAGTATGCCGCAAGGTTACTCCGTGGTGGGAAATAAATAAATAATACAAGTACGATATAATACAAGAGAATGACGCAGCAGTAATTTTTATTTTTGTATTAGAGGCAAATTAATATTGTTTATGCCGTTGGCCTGTTTATTGGTATACATGCAGTGATGTAAATAGGGTGCGTTTTGCGTCCCAAAACGCACTTTATAGTTTTGGGCCGCAACCTCCGCTCATCCTCTGCGTCCACGGGATGCACTACTGTACTCAGTCAGCATACACAGTAATAATAATCCACGTGAAAAAAAAGAAATCGCGGGGGGAAAAATGCGGTAAAACAATAATCTACGGACACGATCATTTTGCATGCCCGCATCCGACCTCATCCTATGTTATAAAAAATATGTAGGAATCGTTCTTGTAGAACCACTAGTCTGTAACAACATTGTCAACACAGCGCGCTGTGCGCCGCCATGTTGGCTCTGACTGAGCGCAGCCTCTAGACTAGAGCTGTTTAGAGACGGAGAGTGACAGTGATCAGTGACCCCACGAATAAGCAGTGAATGGAGATGTCGCAACTCTCTCAACTAAACGGCGCTGCCTCCGACAGAAATATTTAGGGGAACATGTTTTAGCGTGACAAGCAGACCCGATTCAATGGGAAACACACATTGTGTAACACACGCCGATATTTTGACTAAGTATAATAATTGCAACTGCAAACAACTTTTGGTTGGTTTAAGCTATGTTAAATCCACTGTTGCCCACTATTAGTATTTCTTAGAGTTGTGCTTGCTAATACTACTAGCCTACATTAAAAATATACTGTATAGGCCTATTTGATATGTTTATATATATTTTTTTTATAAAATAAAATAAAATGTTTTATTATTATTATTTTTGAGTGGTACAACCACTCCCTTACGGAGCTATGTGTGTGGGTGGGTGTCTGGGTATGAGCACGAAAACAGCATGGTTGTTTTTCACCATCTGTGCGCAACCTAATGCACACACAAACACACACGCACGTATTAACTGTATGCTTTCGGGGGTGCCAGTACATTACAGTACAGTAGCGGGGCCGCCACACGGTAACTCTGTCATTCTCAACCGTGTCGGACGCGACGCGGCACGCCGGGCGTGTCTGGAACATCCCCCCCGCCCCACGAACCCCCACATGGAGTTGCATCCCCTCACTTCACACAGGTGTGATTTTTTTGGGACTCATAAGAACTTTTTGGGACTCATTTGAATGACCACCTGTGCATCCCGGGACTCATTACATTCAAAACCTATTTACATCACTGACTGTACATGTGTAAACTTGAAACATTATTGTACTTTTACTGTAAAAACTACTCTTCCCTTGATCTTTATCTTTTTTAGTATAAGTATTAGTTTAATTGGATTAATACACGATAATCAACACTAACACTTTAATTTAGAACACAGCCAAATCAAATCATAGTACATACGTGTTCAATCAATTATTCAATCAAAGCAAACGGCACAAACAATGCCTCTTCTACAAGTTACTGTCGCGCGTGCCAAGCTGCCATTCTCTTGTACTTGTATTATTTCCCACCACGGAGTAACCTCACGTCTCGGAGGACAGTCTGGTGAGACCTTGGGGGAAAGACGGCAGTGTCAGTAGGCCAATCAGAGGCAGGCGGGGCATTACCATGTCTATGCTCGGACGTAGAATAGATATACGCTTTAGGGGCGGCAGTGGCTCAGGGGTAGAGTGACAGCAAGGTTCCCAGTTCAAATCCAGGCTCCCCCAGAGTTAGTGTCAAAGTGTCCTTGAGCAAGACTGAACCCCTAATTGCTCCCGATGTGCAGGTTGGTGCCTTGCATGGTTTCCTCCAGCATGTGTGTGTGTGAGTGAATGTAATGCACAATCTCTGTAAAAGCGCCTTGGATAAATGCGCTATATAAATGCACCATTTACACTTTCTTTAACTGTTGCAGTCCCACCTGTGTGACTGACTTAACAAAGCAAACCACTTTTCATTTAAGAATCCAGCTCCACACTACTTCCCCTGACAAACCAACAACCATTACTGCAGGCCAGCATTACTAGTGACACAGAAGCTCTGGTCAATAGTGGCACAGTTAAAATACAATAGTGCTGTGCAGTCAGATTAATCATCAACAAAATAAAGGGAGGGATCTCTTCACGGATGTGTCATAGCAATGTACACACGACAACACACTCGCCTCTTTTTTGCATAACGATACCACATGGCTGTAGCCGTTTTATCCTGTTACTGTTAACACAGTGTGCTTAAAGGTACAATACATATTACAACGACCAATGGATATACTGGCTAGCCAGCCTAGCTGACAACAACCAGTACTCGCATAATTAAAAACAAATACACAATTGACCCCAACAGTCAAAACTCTGCTAAACCAACTTGACGTCAACAATAGTGTACAAAAACTATTATGGGTTCGTACTCGTAGTCACGTCATTTCACACTGAGTCACAACTGTACATTCAACACGCCCCGAAAATAGAGCTACAAGGCAAGCTCACAACGTTGCAGACGACTTGCAGTAGCTTGTAGGTCGGTCACTTTCGGAGCAAGACACCGTGGTACGTAGACGTACAACTGTCAACTCTTGTTCATAACGGTAATTCCAGTTGAAAATGCGTGGATGACAATATACACACATATTTTGCACCACATATCTTCGTTCACTAGTCCTACGCTAGCTCGGCTAACGTTAGCCTCCGGCTCCAAGGCCTGGCTTCAGCTTCTCGTTAGCAGCTAGCTTAGCTCATCTGGGTCCGAGCTGTGTAAAACAAACAAAAACACAGCCTGTAGTTAAACCACGCTGAACTCAGATAACGCCACACTTACACAAAATGACTACCAAGGCAGAATTCTCACTCAGCCCAAATCAGTCAGTTCTTTAGCGAAGGTGAATCTGTTCCCGACGTGTGTATCTTCAGCCGTCGAGTAGAGAGAAGAGAAAAGACGCCAAGGCGGAAGTGAAACTGAAGGGTGTGTTCGTTTTCTGAAGGGAAACGCGGGCGGGGTTTGCATGGGGGTTGTCGTATGGGGGGGTGCTTCTTGTCCAAAAATAATTTGATTGTATTTGAATATTTTATTCGACAATATAAAAAATGCAAACAGCACAAGGTACAGCCAGGCATTTTGGTCCAAAAGGATTTCCGTAGAAAGAAAGAAAGTCTTGTCTCCATTCGGGTCCCATCACTTCCTGTCACTTTGCTGTCGTTGTCAGTGCTCTCCAACGACCAGGAGATGGCGCCTTTGATGTAGGTTTGAGTTAAATGTCATTGGGGAAAGTTGAAGACCAGAATTAGATTGATATTGTGTGTGTGTGTGTGTGTGTGTGTGTGTGTGTGTGTGTGTGTGTGTGTGTGTGTGTGTGTGTGTGTGTGTGTGTGTGTGTGTGTGTGTGTGTGTGTGTGTGTGTGTGTGTGTGTGTGTGTGTGTGTGTGTGTGCGTGTGTGTGTGCGCGTGTGCGTGACTGTGTGTGCATGTGTGTGTGTTACTGTGTAGCGCTTTATTGCCATTCGTAAATAGGCCCATTTGGTTTACATGATTAGAATAAAATATTATTATGCCAGTCAATCTAAGGTTTGAACCAAAATAAATTCCATAATCGTTTTTATGATCCTTAGGGTCATCTGACATTAAAATTGTCAATGAAAAAAGTAATGGGTCATTGTAAATTCAGGGGTTGAAAGTTGGGGTACCATTAACATTAACCTATAGGCAACATTTTCAAATGTTCATTATGCCTTTAACTTTCTTTAAAATATAAAATGAGGATAGATAAATGTATATTTATCGCCGGTTACCGTCAGTGAAATGGCTTTATTGGCAGAAATGTCAACAGTACAGTGAAACACACTTCCAAAGGGATCACCGAAAATTGTCCTTGCGGTCTTGTTTCCATTCAGGTCCTGATATACTTTAATGTCAGCTTGCACTGAAATTTGTCTTGCGACCCAGCGGCCTTGTATGCAACAAATATACACACATTTGACAACACAAAGACCAGAAAAGAAAAGAAAATTACATACATAAAAACAAAGATAAGAGCAATGTCCACAGCTGTCTAGTCCTGACCAAAATCCTGATTAAGCCTCAAAGTCGACTGATGGACAAATGACCACTTCAGTCTTGCACGACCCATTACCCCTTATCCATAAACTTATTTGCCAATTTTCACTATTTTGAAAAACAATTTAAAATAGTTCAACTAGCCGATCTACATTGACACGTTGTGATCTTGTAGATATGGCTATTTGAACTATTTTAGATTTTTCAAAATAGTAAAATATGGATCATGGTGAATTCAGCGGTTGAAAGTTGGAGTACCATTAAAAACCTATAGGCCTAAGGCAAAACTAAGGCAGAACATGTATGCATGTAATGTGTCAAAACTAGGGGTTTTTCATGATTCTGAATCCATTCCAAGCATTAGTTTTGCACTAAAAACACATCATTGGGCTAAATTAGGCCATAGCCACAAGAGGCTATGGCCGTTTTTAGCCCAAGGAGTATTTGACGTGCAAAACTAATGCTTGGAATGGATTCAGAATCATGAAAACCCCCTAGTTTGACACATTACATGCTTCTTAAAGCATAATTAAAATTAGATTTGTTTTGCCTTATAGGTTTTTAAGGTACTCCAACTTTCAACCCCTGAATTTACCATGATCCACAATTTATATAATACTCTATTTTTAATGTTATTTTGAACCTAAGGATCATAAAAAACCTTGAACGATTACTTTTGCAATTTATTTTGGGTAAAATCTTAGATTTTGGAAAAAATATACAATCCAGACTCCAGAGACCAGACTGGAGGCGTTTTCTACAACAGGCTACTTCAGACCACGCTTGTACCAAAAGTGTGAACAGTGTCGTGTCAGTAATAGGAAACATCACATCAATGAATTCCTAGACTCCCCTGTCCCCTCCCTATATTGCCATATACTGTACACATTTTCCCTTTTTTCTAACCGTTTTTATGATGCTTTCTTTCTTTCTTTCTTTTTGTTTTTTGTGTATAGCCTATTTGTAAATGTTCTGATGAATTGAAAATGGAGGACCCTGATGAAAACAAGTCTTTGTGCTTTTTCTGGTTTTATCATCTTAGCATGTTTTGTATTGACCTGTAGGCCTATTTTCCTCCAAACTTCTTGAATCTTGAATGTTGTTCAAAACACTACATTTAACTCAACCCCAAGAGCAAGGACTCCATCTGCTGGCCGTTGGAGTTCACTGACCACGACAGCAAACAGGGACTTTAGGATTGTTCACACTCTCTAAAGATCTGGTTTATAACTCTGTCATACCTAGTGTACCTGCGGTGGGTATCATAATCTCATAATCGGTGTCTCATAAACTGCCTGCAGTCATAATATAATGATACCATTGTGGATTAGTGGTTGTATTCTTCATGGTACTGCTCCAATATTCACTTCGGCTGCTCACTCTCAACTTGTTGCTCAAGCCACTAAACACATAATTTCTTTTTTATCATTTAAAAGCATGAACGACGACATACTATAGTAGCCTATGTTGTCGAAAAGCATGATTTTCATATTACGTTATTGTCAAAAACTAATGTATGTAATGTATGTATAACCAACAAAATGTATTCAAGCTTTGTTAATTGTTCTGTGTGGGGAGGATTCCAGAACCCCTGGGGCTAAACCACTAGGCTACCTCCTTCTGGAGGGGGTAGGGATTGGCCAGGAATCTGGATATACCCTCCAGCTTCTTCTCGTGTCTACCATCACCTCCACACACTGACCTTTTTTCAACAGCCTGGCCCCTTTTCCACCAAAATAACTCGATTCTTGGAACCTTGGTGGTTTCACGGAACCGCCAGTCATTTTTTGGTTCCAGTTCCAAACCGACATTTAGGGTTCTGAACCAATCATTTTCAGTGGAAACACACTGAACTGCTTCAATATTAGGCAGGAAAAAAGAACCGAACTGGTTCAACCCTGGTGGAGAAGGGGCCTCTGTTCAGTCTCTGTCCAGTGTCCCTAACATTGCTGTAACACAGCATGCAACTGCAAACGGGGCACTGACTACTACAAACTGATACATCACATCCCATTGCACACATTGAAGGTCAAGGACCTGAGCTTCCTCAGGAAGGACAGCTTGCTTGCCTAACCCATACTGTGTAGACTAGAGGGCATCAGCATAGTCAATCCAGTCCAGTTCAGTTCCTTGTTCAAGTGAACACCCAAGTACCTGTAGGTGTCCATGATCTCCACTCCTCCCCTTGGATGGTGCTGGGAGCTGAGAGCGACCAGGAATGTCATGGAAGTCACCCCTTATATTAATGGTTAAGGATCATTTTATTTTTAATACATAGAAATTAATAATACAAGTTATAAAATGTGCTTCATTGTTTCTGTGGACTTAAAATAATTGTTTAATTTGATGGGATTGCTGCCCTGGAATTTGACCTTTGAGCACTCAAAAACACCGACAAGTGGTGAAATTCCAGGCCTGCATAGCTGACTTCACCACCACTAATAACTATAATCATGGTGGCTAAGAAGTCCTAATTCATTCTCTCACTGAAATTTCAGAGAAAACCAACATAGCAAGATGCTCATTGTCAACATATATAGACTATATATACTTAAACATGTGCAAACTATTATGGGCACAGGGCACTGGACTGTGACAATCAGAATAAGCCCTGATGGTGTGCATGAGTTTGGCAGCAGGTGTAGGATGCAAAGAGCTTAACATCGGGTCCCAGGGCTCCGAACCCAAACTGCACTGCCACTAGGGTGTGAAAGGATACAGTTGCATCAGCAGTTCAGAATTCTAGAGACCGGTGTAACCGTCCACACACACACACACATGGCACATAGATGCACGCGCAGTCGCACACGCACGCACGCACACACACAAAGCAGAAGTGAACTTGTATTGCTTCGCCATCACAATATAGAGGACATAAGTTGCAGAAGGAGGAGAGGACACTGGAGCAGCATGGACATTTAGAGCCTTTTATTAGGTGCTAAGAATACAGAACAAGTATTATGATAAGGGTTAATCATGATATTGCATGCATTTAATATAAACATGGGAACTGTATGGCTCCAATGTGGATCTCGGACTTCATGTGACCAACCTGACATTAATCATCTTGTCAGCTGTCTATTGGCTAGATCAGATCCTTATTGAATTCTATTATTATTATTATAAAATAAATGTTAAATATTTCAACGTATAAAATATGCTGGGACATTTCTTTTTTTTAACGTAATATTTGCAGAGGTACTTCTACATAATATAACCGCCTCTACTTCCACCTATTGGGGTACAGAAAGTCAGGTCGGTTGTTAAGTCACCTTCATACCGTCTTTTATATATTTAGTATTTACTGTTACTAGTGTTACTACTTCTCTGTTCTCTAATTAATAAAAGGTTAAGTGTTGGTCCGTCCGTCCATCTGTCTATCCCTCTATTATTTATGTATCTAAAAATGTTTGGTGCTGATTGGTCTAATTTGCGAGATCATTGATAATAATAATAATAATAATAATAGTTATATTATAAAATATTATATGTGCTATCACAAATTCACAATATCTATCATAATCAACTAGAGCAAAAATGTTCAGCTGCCATTTTCAAGTTATTTCAGAAATGTGTGTTTATTTGCTGTCCTGCTTGAGACAGGCCTTTTCTGTAAAATGTAACCTTTAACCTTGTTTTGTTTTTAATCTCACTGTATGTAAATCACTTTGTGAGTTATCTCTGTGAGAAGTGCTATGTAAATAAAATGTACTTACATATTTACACTCATTCACTCACTGTCACTGACTCATGCCTTAGCCTAGGGGGGCAAACGCCAAAGTGAAATTGCTGACTGGCAGAGAGCATATGTGTATCCTACATTCTCAATCAGTTTTACAGTACAGTAGACTATGTGCTGCATAGTTCAAAAGCAAAGTGGTGTATATAATATAATATTGAACACCGGCGTTTAGCGTTGGCGCCAGCTATGTTGTTGCCATCCCCACTCATCATGTGATGCTGAAGTAGTGCATAGCAGCAGCAAGAGTTACTGCTGTCTGGGGGGAGTAACTATAAAGTTAATATGCAATAATAAAAGTTATAGCAAGGAACCTCGCCGGCGCATGAAGTGTAAAGTCAACATATAACGACACACAGTGGGATGCAAACTCTTGCCAAGTTGCTGCATGTATGTATTATTACATTGGAGTCCTGAACTGGCTGCCATCATTGAGCTGTGGGTTAGCTTTAGCTTTGCAACATTGGAGCAGCAGCTGGCTCAGCCTGGCTGAAGCAGTGAGCCGAGGACCTTTTCTCCACATTCAAGCCCGTATGGATCACTTGACGTCGGCATATACATTGCTTGATGTGTTCCAGCGGGCCGATTGATGGTGGCATTGAAGATGGGGGAGCCTTATTATGATCGAAAGCACCTAGTAAAGTGAGTATCTGTCGATCGATCGTTTTGTTTTGCTATATTTTAAGTACCCCCCCCCCACACACACACACACATACACTGCCTAAGCATGCTAGCTGGCTAAGCCGGGTGTAAGGTGATGGTACAGGGGTCCTTTGTGAAATCCTCCCGCCTTGTCCGTGAAATTGGCAGAAAGTAAAAGCCATCCAAGAAGCAACAGCAGTTATCATAACTGCAAAACAAGTGCAAATGAACCAATCCTGCAATGAAACTAACATTAGCCACACAGCTAGCTCACACTGCTGCCGTGCCGGATGCTAGCAGGGTAATGCTAAGTGGCTAATATAATATACTCTTCCTCACGCCAGCCTTTCGCTCGATACAGAACGACGCATTTTCTGAACTAAAAACTAGAAATGTTCAACAGAATAAAGCTCGCGTCGACCTTCTTCCGTCATGTTTGTCCAGCGAAAGGCTCGAGCCTCGTACGTCAATGTTTATTAGCACAGGCAGTCTTGGGATCGTCTGAAACGAGTCCGATGCTGTTCACCTCAGTAAACATCATCATAATTAATGTTCATGATTCTCACCTGTCGAAGGCATTATGCAATATTTATTATGGTGACCATCTCCCCTTTAATTAAAACGGAATGCAATGTATCTGAACGTGGATACAGATTATTATGAAATATGATCGATGAGGTACATCGAGGTATTTTATTCTTATTTGGTCAATAATCATGTAATAATTAGGCTCCTTGTCAAAACCGCCAATAATATAATATAGTATAGTATAACAACATCCACAATGAATGAATGGTTGAATTCCCCCACCCCAAATGAGGTCGAGGTGTCCGTTTAACCAAAACGATGTGACCCAAAAACACGAAATCCGCATAATATTCCCCAATATTTCATGTTAATATTTAAGCACGTACAATATTGTGTACATGTGTACAACGCACACAATCAGTAAAATCAGTAAACAGTAAAAATCCAGGTACTGGACACTAGCACAAAAAAGGAAATTCACTTCTCGTATTTAAAGATGGCCTTTGGCTGTTGCCTGTTAACGTCACTAACATTAGTTAGCTAGTTAGCTTAGCTGATCTGATGTCTGCAATAACCAAACCATTTTAACATTGTTAATCCAAAGAATCAGATCTTAAATGCCCGACAACTGCAGGAAAACTCTTTGGGCTGCATCTAGCCAATCCTTGTTAAAAATGCACTCTCAAAAACAGTGAGGTTTACTGGGACATTTAAGCGTGTTGTTATTAGCAAGTAGTATCAGTCGACTTTTAAAAGGCCTCGCTCGTCTTCTTCGCTAGCTCTTCGGGAACACGGGGCCATGCTGTGAAGAACAGCTTCCCTATTTATTTATTTTATTTCATTTCCGTCACTTTGTTTTGGTTGCTTTGATTAGTGTGCAGTTGTTGGCTGTTTCAAGTCAACCAGTTATTCAAAAAAGAGCCTTTGTTCTTCTGGTTCAGAATCAGATCACCACCAGACTGTCTGCCTGGTCACTCAGTCTCTGAGTGCCGATGATGGCATCTGTTGTTCTCTTCTCGGCAGTTTCCCTGTATGGGCTGCATCCATGTTTCTATTCCACTTAGTGGAGCACTACATAGAACAGGTTGTCGAGTAGGCCTACAACCTAAATTGTCTTGGAAGTAAAGGATTCATTTTAGGTCCTCATTCTCATTTTCTGTAATCTGTAATGAAAATGTAGGATTATTAACAAGCATGGTGTGTGTGTGTGTGTGTGTGTGTGTGTGTGTGTGTGGGGGGGGGGGGGGGGGTAGCTTTAAATCCAATCAGGAGGTGCAGTGGCTTTCTCTGCCTCATTGAAACAATAGATAACACTGTCTGTGTAATAGGCTCAAGAGAAGACACCACCCAACAGTTGGAGGCATGACACATGTGTTTTCTTATGGGCTGACCCTTGGACTGATAGTACACACACACACACACACACACACACACAAACACACACAATGCAAACGGATTCTAATCAGAGTAAGCAATTAACTATAATAAATACTGCTACTACCACCGCACAGACCATACTATTAAAGCAGTACCTGTATCTATTGCCTGTCTTTGCGTTTTGGGATGGACCCTGCACCATCATTAATATTCTCAAAGATTTGCTCCTTCAGAACTTCACCTGGCTCTAACATTGTGTCATTGTGTAAAATAAAATAAAAAATATATAATTTTGTGTCACAATAGTGACTTCCCCCACACTGTAATAAATAGTTAGTTACAACTGTATTTTTAGGGTTTGTATTCAAGCTTTGGCATGCCATTTCTGACTGTATAGCTGCTGACATGACCCAGTCTCATTTGATTCTCTTTCTTTCTTTTAGGTGTGTCATCAGTTTGGAGGGCTCACTTCTCTGAATTGGATTGTATTCGGTCAGCAGCCTCTACGACCCTTCTAACTATAGACGTGTCGTGCAATGGACGCTCTAATCAAGTCAGAGCTCAGGTATTAGACCCACACATGTCCCTCTCATGCAGCCCACAAATTAGGTATCAACTAGGGACAGATTTAATTTCCCTTTTGAAATTCAGTTTGTTGCCCATTGGGTCTGAGCTTATCTGCATACTACTACTACTCGTTGTTGTTATTGAGTACTTTTGATCTGTGGCTGAGCCTTGGGCTCAGTGTGGCTGGACTATGCTAGTGTGCTCCACATCATTTTCCTGATGTGCAATAACAAGTTTCAGTGGCCAATAAAACCTGATGAGGCAAAGCACAAGAGTTCTTAAAAAGTTCTATACCTTGAGTCAATGTCACTGTGGAAGGAGATATAAGGTGGCAAACTTAAAAGAGGGCCCAAGGCAGCTCTGTCCAGTAGAAGTAGAAAAATCCTTTATTTCATTGATTAGTTAAATATTAAAAACAAGGGTTTAAAAACACGACCAACGCGTTTCGGCCTGCATGGGCCTTCATCAGGGTCAACTGAACCTGAAACCTGATGAGGGTTGACATTATTTCTCATTATTTCTCTTATTATTTTCTTTTGATTATTTTCACATTCTGTACTAGGTAGTTGATCACGCAAGCATTTGAATTGCCTGTTGGATTCTATGGACTAGCCTAATTATATTGACCTAATTTACTTTCCGAATTCCCATGATGAGGGTTATGAAAGAAAGCATATGGTCTTTTGGATAGGTTATTGCAAAAATGCAATTATTTTAAATATTGCTGTTATCACATTCTGTTATTAAGCACCATATTTTGAAAAGCCACATTTCCAGACTTCCGGAACTGATCATAAACTAGGAAGTTGGACGATGCGTGTTTAGGTCCCATGTATCAGACGGAGCTAACCCAGTGCAGTGGAGGGTGTCACATCGTCGGCTCTGTGCCGTCAAATAAACCTTGTTTTGACAAAAAATGCCATCTGGGACAAGGAATAGGAGATACAGGCGATTGAAAGAAACAGATGGGTGTTTATGGTGCCGACGATCTAAGATGGGCGACCCAACAACAGCTAGCAACCTGTAAGATGCATTATGGCTTGATCGATCGAAAGCACTATAAAAGCACAATTGCCATTAATCTACGGCAATGGCGTTGAGGGTTTTATTAAATAATGAGCTTTAATTGACGTAGATCTCGGCCAATGGCGGTATAAGTGTTAATGATTTATGCCTTAAGTTTAATCCTCTTTTAAAAAAAAGAGAACTTCTTTAAATGGTCTAACGGAAACTGTTCCCATTGAGGTTTATATTTTTGAGTGGTGCAGCCACTCCAAGGAACAGCAATGTGTGTGCCTTTGTATGTATACTGTATGTCTGTTTAGAGTACCAACATGTGACGCAGTGGTGCTGTTGAGCTTCACACTGTGCACAGGTGCATGATGGGAAGCTGAGTTTTAGTGTTAGTGTAACACCAGCACAGAGCACAGTGCAGTACAGACTACGGTGTAGCACATGAACAGGTGCATGATGATGATGACACACACACACGCGCACGCGCGCGTGTGTGTGTATATATATATATATATATATATATATATATATATATATATATATATATATATACACACACACACACACTGATCTTGAGAATCACATGTAGGCCAAGGTCTTGCATAGCTCCATCCATTGTAAGACTTTACTATTTCAGTCACATCGTCTATATTTAGTCTTCATTCCTAGTGGTGAATTCCCATGTGTGTTTTTTTTTCTTCTTTTTTACTTTCTGCCTATGAAGTGGCAGAGCCTGGCTGACCAGTATCAGCTCCATTTTGAATGCACATTATAATACACTATGAACATACCAGTACTCTTTAAAATGAGTTAGTCCAGTGAATGCAGTACATGAAATATTTGCACATCCAAACTAATGCAATTTACAGATAGTCCATCCATAGCAACAAAAAAAAAAGGTCTAGTGACAGTGTGCACCTAAAAATCAGAAAGAAAAATGCAAATAAGAAGAGCCCAGCA
This sequence comes from Electrona antarctica, assembly GCF_951216825.1. NCBI lineage: Eukaryota > Metazoa > Chordata > Actinopteri > Myctophiformes > Myctophidae > Electrona > Electrona antarctica. The sequence goes on from NC_136811.1 coordinate 16,555,842, forward strand.
AATGGTTGCAAAAGGCTCTCTTTTGGTCAACAGATGTACTACGGAATTGTTGCACCTCAGACTATACAATCTGTTCGGAGATCCATCCACCCACAGAACTGGGTGGGTGGATCACTAGTACAAAATTACATCACTGAGCAGTGGTGATAAGCGGTGTTCACCTCTCAGCAAACTTGCTGTTTTTACTCTCAACCCACCCACCCCTCCAATGGCGTGTTCGGAACCACAGGGGGGCAGGGTCAACCCTCAGAGTATGACGATGTCTTATCAATAAGACACTATCCACAATACGTGGATATGAGAGTTTGGTGGATGGATTAATTTGTAGCATGTTGTAGCTGCCTTTACACCCAGTAAATTAAGCCTAAAAAATTAGTTTTTGTTTATTTTTGCAAAGCTTTACACTCAGCCTTATGAATGACCTGCTCTAATTAATTAAATCTATTTTGTCTTCCTATGTTGCTCTTCAATACCGGCAGAGAGGAGGGGAGTAGTACTTCGGTAAGTTCACAAAAATGCATGGCCCTTTACCTGGGCTTCTTTCTGCTTATATTGTACAAAGTCACCCTTTTGTATTAACCATTGGCTTAGACCTTAGTGACATGTTATGGCTGAAATGAACAAAAAATGTAATTGCTGCTGAAAAGTAAAACATCCATATCTTTTAGTTAACAGTTTTGGTAATGTTTCTATGTCTATGTTGTAGGTAAAGGTTGAAGGCCTCACCAAGGCAGCTCTAACGAGAAGCCTTACTCCCAGAGTCATGCTGTCCAGCCATCTCTTGCCTAAAGGGACCAAGATGAAGGTGAACCTTGAGGAGCAGGGTCGTCAGAAAGTGTCCTTCAGCTTCGCTCCGACAAAGAAGCCGCTGCAGAGCTTGTTCTTCGTCCCCCCCAGCCCCGAAAAGTCTCCAATTGATCCCCTTTCTGCCTTGCCAGCTGCAACCTCAGCCCCTCAAGACAAAGAAGTAGAAAGTGTGGAAAATAGTAGTGAGCAAAATAAGTCAACCTCACCAATATCAAAGTTGACCGCAGAGGTTCAGTTGCCTCAGATGCCAGTCGCTTCACCTCCTAAACCTAAAATTGACCTGGGAAAGATTCATTTTAAGAAGCAGATTCTCAGTGTCTCAGTTACTGAAGAGAAACCGACACTTAGTCCTGTGCCACAAGAGCCACCTCCATCACCTCCACCACCTCCTCCACCTCCACCACCTCCACCACAGATTTCAATAAAATCCTCAAGTAGAAGCAGAGTGGAGTTACCCTCACCCCAGCCTCAAAACATTATCAGTGACAGCCCTTCTGAAAAAGTTCACACAGAGTCTTCTGAGGCCCGGGTAACCCCCAGCCTTAAGAAGCCAACTGATTCCTCACACTCAGGAAAAGATGGAGAGAGCTCCAGTAGCACTGAACAAGATATCACAGTAGTTAAAAGGAAAACCAGGTCCCAATCTGATAGCGCTCCCGCTGGTTCAGAATCTGATGGAGATTCAGGCCAGATGTCTTCCAGCCACAAATCAGTCAACCCTAAAAATAAAGCACCACCAGACAGCAGAGGCATGGAGTTGAAAAAGTCTTCCTCTGGGTCAAATACGGATGAAAAAGAAAAAAGTTGCCCAAATACTGATGAAAAAGAAAAAAGTTGCTCCAAGCGGAACCGCGACAGGTCTTCTAGTCGCCCAAAATCAGACCGGGATTCCAGACACACGTCTTTGCGTTCCTCTCGCTCAGACAAAGATCGCAGAAGGTCCAGATCTAGATCGCGGTCTCGGTCAAGAGGTTCTCGGACAAGTACGTCCCACTCCAGACCGGAAAGATCCAGAGGCGATCGAGGGTCACGGTCCGATAGGTCATACTATCACGACACCGAGCGCCGATCACACCGGAGCTCTCCACGTAGAGATAGAAGGAGCTCTCGCTCCCGGGCAGAGAGAACCCGGGACAGTTCTGACTCTGAAGATGATCACAGGAAGAACCGGACCCGAATTAACGACTCTAGTAGATCGTCCACACGCTCAAGCTCGCAGAAAGAATCCAAATCATCTTCTCACTTAAAATCTGAGAAGGACACAAAATGTATAGATTCTCCGCACTCAACAGAAACGGATAAAAGAACACAGGCTTCTAAATCCGAGAGGTCTGAGAGGTCATTAAGGCGACAGTTTGACTCTGATTCTCAACATAAGGGTTCCCCTGAACCTGAGTCTAATCACCGTAAATCTACTACCCATCACAAGTCTGAGACCAGTGCTAAATCCAGTTATTCAAGTCACTCTCAAACATCTGAGAGGCGACACCACAAAAGCAGCTCCAGTGACTCTGAGGCAGATCACAAAGGGAAGTCCCAAAAGAAAAACAGTAAGCCTGACTCAAAGCAGACCACCACCTCCAAGTCATCTGTGAAAGTCAGTGGAATTGATAGACAATCAAAGGACATGTTTCACAGTCCTAATAAAATGCACACAGATTCAATCTCCACTGAATCCCACTCAAGAGACAGAAAGGAAAAATCAGAATCCCAGCTAGATGATACACGCCAGAGGAAAGAACAAGGCAACAGTGATGTTAAGGAGGTGGTCTCATCTCTTGATGTGAATTTGCAAGAACTGTCTTCTAAAAGGATACAAGAAACAGACTCTAGTCTTGAAACTGAGAATAAAAATGCATCTGTTGTAACTTCTAAGAAAGAATCTGGTGGTCACCCGCCTATTATAAATGCTGTCCCAGTAGAATCTTGTGTTTTCAAGGATAGCCCTCTACCACTGGCAAACTCTGAAACAGTTAGCTTACATGTATGCAATAGTAATGATATAACAGCCAGCCAGGATAAGAAACTTGGTCAGTGTTTATTGGAGCTAAATTCATTAATTGGTACGGCAGATTTCCCTGTCAATGACCTTGAGCAGCAGAACACTATATCGGAAAATGTCAAATTGACTAAATATGTGACTATCAACATGCAGTCTTGCACAACCTTGCCGCTCAAATCAGATTCATTAGACCTTGATCCTGAGAACCAGCTGCCACCTACAAGTGAACAGCACAACATGGATTCAACCAAAATAAAGAATATCTCGAAAAAATCACGCTGGGATATTATCGGGCAAGACAACTGGGACAGCGATACTGTTAACAACGAAATTTCTGTCAAAAACATAGAGTTCGCTAAAGAAGCTAGCCAACAAGAGTCGCTGGGAGTCAAAGACGATAGCCAACAAGAAGCCCAGACACATTCCAAGTTAGTAATGCAGGTAGAGACTATTGAGCAGAAGTTCACAGCTGTTTCCCCGTCCTCTCTGAAAGGTGCACACAAAGACCAAAGTGAGCCTTCACAAGCAGACACATGTGGCACCACCAATGACCAATCTCTCTCGAACCCCCCTGGTGATGGAACCGTGGAAGAGCCTTTGCATGTAAATGATACCTCACAAGACAAAGTCACAAATATGGAAAGCTGGAATGGTGGCAGTGCTGAAGAAGCATCCATTGAGAGCGCTGTCAAGGACAAACCAGTTAAGAGAAAGTTGCTGAGTCAGGATGGGTCAGGACCGAGTGAGGGCAGTGACAGTGATGACTCCGAGTACGACTCAGATTGCGGAGATGTGAATAAACGGTTGCACTCAGTCGTGGTAGTGCCAAAGAATTCTTCACTAACACTGGACACACAAGCCACGGCAGCCTCTGTATGCAGCCAAATGAACAGCTTAGAGCAGCAACACACTAATAAGGCAGCTGACCTGAATATCAGTAAAGGCCCGGTATGTCCACAGCAAAGGCATAAAGCTGTTCCTGTGAGTTTTGAGGACACCAGTGGTGCTAGGATGAATGAAAACGTTCCGCCACACGACGGCATGTGTCAGTCCCAGAGTAATATGATTGACAGCACTAGTCAGTCGGAAGGTTCCGCCGTTACCATTGCCCAGCCTTATAAGGATCCTTATAACAGTGCCCAAAGACCAAAGGGCAGTGAACCAGCGAACCAGGGTCCCTTCCACAGCCTTGACAATTCTTACACAGAGAAACAGCATGACGCGAGAGGCAGCCATGGTAGGATCCTCCCCCACCAACACGAAGACTTCTCTGTCGATATGGATATCGACAGAGAAGATGGATTCAATCAACTGGAGCAGCCCAGCAGTACATACCAGCAGCCTGACAGCAGCTATGGGCCACAGTCACTGAACTCTAGACACATCATAACCTCTCCGCTGGGACAGGAGCTCCGGCCAAGCAATGCCTCCTGGACCTGTCAGCCCCCTGTGTTTCAAACCAGCAGACAAGCCTACCTCCATGTCCCCCAACATTACCCAGACCCTGTTTGCCAAGTCCATCCGGACTCCCTGACTAATGACCACGGGGAGGACAGCAGTGACAAAGCTTTGGGTCATGGTAAAATCACTGTAGAATGCAATGGACCTCTTGGGTCGTCATCGCCTTTTGTCCAAGCTTATGAAATAAGCAGCAACAGCAGGGGTCCTTCCAGTGAGGGCTCTGCTCTCCCAGAGCCCCCGAAAGAAGACAACCTCAGGCCCCACCGAGGCCGGGGACCTCCTAAGAAAAGGCGTCCAGAGATCGAGTCTGATTCAGACAACGAGGCGGAAGCTGGGCCTGCTGGTAAGAGGGAGCGCCAAACAGAAAGCGATCTGTCCAAGGAAACTGCTGTCAAGACTGAGGTGCAGCCGCTGCAGCGTCCTTTACTCAATCTCGTGGACTTCCGAGATGCCAGCAAATGGCGAGAGCAGTCCAAGTCAAAGAAGATGCCACCTTACTTTGACCTGATCGAGGAGAACCTGTATCTGACTGAGAGGTATGGCATTGGTTTGGCTTAATTGATTTTTTTACTTAATAACATAACAAAAATGTAATACCAAGCTCGATCGTTGACCGTTGAATGTTCTCATGTGCAGAAAGAAGAGCAAATCTCACAGAGACATCAAGCGAATGCAGTGTGAATGTGGTGTACTTTCGAGAGAAGAGCGAGCCAGAGAAGTGTTCGCCTGTGGGGAGGACTGCCTCAATCGTTTGTTGATGATTGAGTGGTGAGTTGTTACAAAATACCTGCCATAAAGCTATAGATCATGTAAGAACTTTACACCTCTGTTATTATATCCAACGCAATATCAACTGATAAACCTATGAATGTGTTGACGAAATGCTAACACGGTTATGTACCTTATTGCAAACCCTTTCTGGGCACCAAACATTTGGCATAAATAGGTCAAGAGATTTGGTGTGGTTAAGGAGACTGTCAGCTTGTCATGATGATCAGAATGTGTCTATGCTTTCTCTTCTCATTTGAAATATTTCCTCCTTAGCTCATCACGGTGCTTGAATGGATCGTACTGCTCTAACCGGCGTTTCCAGATGAGGCAGCATGCTGATTTTGAAGTTATTCTGACTGAAGATAAGGGATGGGGACTACGGGCAGCTAAAGACCTAATATCGTAAGTCTGTTCAAAATCCATAACCACTTGAAACACAGAATCCCATTCCTGGGGGGTGGGGGGGCGGAGAATCGCTGAAAATAGTATATCTACAAGCTCACAATGTGTAGTAGGACAATAGCGACCCAACTACAGAGGGTTTAAGTATTTAAATGATAACAGGTGTGACCCGGTGGCTCACACAGTTAGTACTATAGTCACAGGCTTGTTTTAATGCCCCTCGTTCAGATCTACGCATTAGCCACCCTTTCCTGTCTCTTGACTCTATTTTAAGCAGAAGTATCTCAATCTTTAAAAACTGATAAAGTGTAATTAACCTATTCCGTGATGAGCATAATTGTGGTTTATACTGTACAAGCTGCCTAGTCACAGTCACAGCTAATAAGTGCTAAAAGAAAACATTCTCAGGGGTTGTAAAGGTAAGATTGGCAATACATTTGTGCTTTGATTTTTCTTTCTTCTTCAGAAATACCTTTGTTTTGGAATACTGTGGTGAGGTGCTGGATCATAAGGAGTTTAGGACGAGGGTGAAAGACTATGCTCGCATGAAGAACATCCATTATTACTTCATGGCTCTGAAGAACAATGAGGTGAGCTTGGCATGGAGGACTATCTTCTGTTTTTTCAGACCTAGTTGATTGTGGTCAGAGTCATGGTGCAATTTGCATACAGTATAGATATAGCTGGTTTCAGCACACATCTCTTCATAGCCTTTTCAGACAACTACAAGCCCAAAGAAATTAAAGACGGTCTATTATGTCTCCTCAGATTATTGACGCAACACTGAAGGGGAATTGTTCTCGTTTTATGAACCACAGCTGTGAGCCCAACTGTGAGACGCAAAAGGTATGCTGTACATTTCCGTAAATAACCACTGTAAATTCTAATATATATTTTTGCTTCAATTGTATTCGTAATAAAAACATACGATGACATTACCACAGACACCAAAAGATGCCAACAAAGAACAAACACAATAATAAGAAAGTTATAGAGTCTTTCCAAGTATTTCCAGAAGGGTGACCAAAACTGAGAATTGTCCGATTACCAATTACTGGTATAATCATGATCATATAATCAACAACTAAAAGGATATTATTGCAATGACATGGCACTATAGTTGTTCAGTTCACCTTGTTGCTAGCTAAATGATCTGATGGATCGTGTCTCGCCTTTTAGTGGACTGTCAATGGCCAGCTTCGAATTGGGTTCTTCACCACCAAGGCAGTCTCTGCGGCGACAGAACTCACATTTGATTACCAGTTCCAGAGATACGGGTTGGTCTTCTTTATCATCACTTTGTGTTCATATCATCCCTTACTACTTGCATTTTGTATATATTATGTCAATTGTCCTTTTATTAAGGAGTTCTGAAATTGGATTATGTTCGTGCTGGTGATGATGGTCATTCCCACATGGATTAAAGTTCTCAATCACCACGACTTATTTCAGTCATTTGGATTCCATATACATCAGCATGCCTTCTATGGAAGCATGCTATCGACTACAAGCTTGTAAATTTGTGTTGTAAATTTGTAGATAGCCTATTTTCGGTTAATCGGTAGTTTAAAATGAAGTAGTATATAGTATTTGAAGTGGTTGAACTAGGATAAAACTTTAACATCAATCTGCAATTTCTTCATAATTCTTCGTATTGTGCTAATTGTTTATGAATCACAGTGTGGTGGCTCCTTTCTCACTGTCAAATCTTCATAGCAGGACTAGGCCTAACAAAAAAAAAAAAAAAATGAATTCACTCGTGAGATTTTATTTTGCTTTAATCCATGTACCCACTAGCAAAGAGGCCCAGAAGTGCTTCTGTGGAGCTCCCAGCTGTAGAGGCTTCCTGGGTGGGGAGAACAGAGTCAGTGTCCGAGCAGCTGGAGGAAAGATGAAGAAGGAGCGCCCTCGAAAGAAGGAACCAGTCAGCGCTCTCACTACGGTCAGTCACGTTTTAGATTTATAGCAGTGTTTCTTAAGCTGTTTAATATAATGGACCTTGAGAAGAACAAGAAAAAAGTGTAAAGGGCCTTTCAAATGGGAAGCGAGGAACGCACACGTTGCCTGGATCAGCGAGAGGTCTGCTACAGGTCTGTTGAAGAGGGGCACGACAACGCAAGCGTAAAAAAAAGGTAAACAGAATCCAGGTCTGGTGAGTCGCGGACGCGTGCACGAAACGAGCACACACGCAACAAATTCACGGGACCGCGCTCACGTAAATACGCTTGCGTTGTCACACCGCGACTGCTCCGCGCAAAAACGCAGGTCTCATTGAAAATGAACTATAGGCAATTAGGCATGTTATATCGCTTCACGTTTGAAAGGCCCCAGATACAGATACGTTGCAGATACGTTTTGGTCGCTCTGACCCTCATCAGACCTGATGGACTGCTCTTCTCATTCTGCTTGAAAATGTTATGTATCTTGTTATGTATCTCCTGGTATGTCTTCCCGAGCTCATTCTCAAAACGGTTGTCTCATCTCGCCCTGTTAGCTGTAGTTGGAAAAAGAGTAATAGCCGAGTACTTAACACATTAAAACCGAGAAACCACTATTGTATTATTTTATTTTCTCAAATCTATGCTTCTGTGGGTCCCTGGAACAAAATGCTTTGAGATAGGGGTCCACGGCCAAATAAATATAATTTTGGGGGTCCCTCACATGAAATTGTGCTGAGCACCACTGATAGTCTGATACACAGTAGCAACATAAGTTTTTCTGAATTATTATTAATTATAATGTAGAATACATTTAAGAATCGGGTCCTCATGTGTTAATGTGAAAACAGATAACTACACCTGTACCATTGGTATGCTGCCAAGTGCCATGGCCATTCCTGTGTTAATTCACACCGCTTCCCTGATATGATTCATTGGGGTTTACAGTACATACATTCAACCAGTAAACCTGACTATGATTGTAAGGTGGACGATATGAATGTATGAAGCAAAAAGCACTTCGCGATCGACCAGCCGATGTAAATAAAGTTATACTTATACTTAGTGTCGAAGTGTCCTTGAGCAAGACTCTGAACCCCTAATTGCTCCGCTGCCATCGGTGTATGCATGTGTGTGTGAATGGGTGAATGCAATGCACAATCTATGTAAAGCACCTTGGATAAAGGCGCTATATAAATGCACCATTTGCTGGAATGCTGTATAACCTGCAGTGCTGATAATAAGGAATAGCTGCAGTTTTTTTAAATGACTGGGTGGGTTTTGGTCTGACTTGGAGCTAATTGCTCTGAGATATGCAGTGACTGCAACCATCTGCAAATAACACAAAAGACTGGTTGTTTTAAGGTCACTTCCTGTGTGAGTGATCTCTTCGTCCCACTGCTTGCAGAATGTAGTAGATTTGTCATTTGTGATCAGTGTTTTTAGACAAATGATTTCATATCAACTGACGGTCACACCATGTTAGGCAAGCTGAAGGGGAGGTTTGACAAAGGTACAACTGATTCTTACTCATCCATATTGTTCTGTTTGATTTATTTGAGTTATGACTTTGTATGAAAGTCAAGTAACTGTCTTTTTATTTTATGAAACATCTGTAACCAGAGGTACCCACCTGATCATCATGCCAATGACACACTACTCATTCAACAAGACAATTCTTTCCTATTTTTTAATTGGAATCCTGTAAAGTAAAACAATATTACATTTCAAATGCATTTAGTTATACATAAACTAGTTTGTATGCTACTAATATAGACTGAAGTAATTAAAATGGGTGCATGTTTGGAATTGTAACAGCTGAAATCAATACTATAGCCGTGTTCCTATATTAACCTGTGGGCCACATGAGGGTGGGGGCCGCATGTGGCCCCTGGGCCGACGGTTGCCCATGTCTGTGCTAAGCTATTGCACGTCTCTGGTCCCCGCAGGTGGATGAAGAGCTGGAGGCATTGCTGGAGAACGGCGAGGGTCTGTACGACGAGAAACAGGTGGTGTCTCTGTGCAGGCTGATGGTCCGCGTGGAGACCGTAGAGCAGAAACTCACCTGCCTCAAGCTCATTCGGGTGAGGGATCCAAACCATTGAGTTTCCTGAAAGTTGGCTAATGTTTTTTACTTACCAGTACCAGTGATGGGTAGTGCCTGCAATACGTACAGAGGCCACAACACTATACAGTATATAATGATATTATACGTTTATTCCAAATAATGACCGTGTATTTACTACAAGAGCTCTTCTTAATTATTCTGTAGCAAAGGCAAGTATTGCACAAATTCAATAAAAAACACTTTAAATAAAAATAAAAGCCACCTTGTGGCGTTATTGTGCATTGCACCTACACCATGTGCTATATGTCATCTGGACTCTGGAGTTGGAGTAGGAGTATACAGGTATATGGATATATTGCCATATCGATTAATTGAACCCACCACTAATCAGTACGGTACCAGTTTATCTACATGCATGATTGCAGTTTATCTAGATGCATTGCATGGCGTTTACGAAGAGTTGTTTAGCAGCATGTAGTGGGTTAAAGAAATGGATAAACTATAGAAGAATTAGCAACGAATTAATATTATATTACTTATTACTTGGAATCAAGAGTAATACATTATATTACATATTACTTTTGCCCTCTCATCCGCAAAAAAGGGATCCTACAACAACACAATCTGTTTAGTCAGCTTCTTTTAGAACAGAATTAAATTATTATAAGAAGAAGAAGAGTCACCAATCAGCCAAAAAGGCTATAAAATATAGCAGCATCTCTCTTGACCTTTTAAATGAAATGTGCTATTCTTTTACAAAGTAATATGGTATAATATTATTGTTTTGGCAGAGTAATGCCTTCTTTACTCGTTACTGGGTACAGTAATGTTACAGTAATATATTACTAGTAACTTTACTAACTTACTGCCCAACACTGATAAGGGTTTCCCAATGCAGTCACGGCCAAACATGGAGTGTGTCAATAATCAAACTTGAAATGAAAGGGTCACATGAACGATGGCCATGTGGTGTATGCAGGAAACAAAGTCCATTGTCCATTCTTAAGGTTTACTTCTCAAACATCAAAAGAAGACATCATGGCACCCCATTGGTGAAAAAAGGGTATTGCGTCGCACACACTGGCAGGAGTGAATTCATCAAACTGATGAATAGTCCAGGGGCTTAGTGCACTTTTTTAGGAGAATAGTGCACTTGCGGATAAAAGCGCCAAATTTTGTATGAGGCTTCTTTATGTCATGCTAAAGGATTTTAGCCTAGGAGCCCTTGTCAAATATCTATTTTAAATATCAAATTGCAAGACTATCAATATCAATGAAATATGTGAAATATGTGAAAATCCGCCTAGTATTTTTCAGACTATATACATCATAAAATGATCAGATTACTTCCAAATGTGATAAAGTTGACTTATTTTGACATTATTAAAGTCACAGAACATGAAATATCATCAATAACACCTTTATTGCAATGAAGAATACAAATGAATATGCATCATAGTGCGAAACATGTTATAGAGCTGTGCGCATTCTGCCTAGCTGTCACAATTGCATTTGCAAAGTGGGGAACAGTCCAAATTTGCATTGCTGCATTGGCAGGTATACATCACCTTTACAGGTGCATCTGATCAGCTCTCTGCAAGCTCTGGTGGGAGGTAATTTCTCTATTGTTCGATTTTGTTCACAGAAGAGTTATTTTCTTTTTTCGTTGATGGAGCTCAAAGGACTGGATTTGTCGTACAAAATTACTGTCAGTCTTTCAAGCTCCCGGAAGTGCTGGCAGTCAACATCTAGTTGCTGGAAGGGATGCTTTGCCAGATTGACGAATGTTTCTGTCGCAGGCAGCATCATAGGCTTGCCAGGTCCGCCAAGCTGACTTCTTACCCTTTCCATTAATAGCCGGGGAGCGGGAATAGAGATGAACCTGTGATGTCATGACATACTTTTTATTTGTATTTTTTCTATTAACTTGGTCATTAAGTAACACAGAATGAGAGGTCTGCTCTGACCAAATGAATAGAAAAAAAACACAAATAAAAAGTATGTTATGACATCACAGGTCCTCTCAAATTTTGGGTGACTGGCTCCCCGGCTATTAAGGCATATGTTGTGTCACAACCGGAATATGCGTGAAACATAGGCAGGGCTCGAGATTTGGGTTCCCCTAGGCTATTGCAGTCTACCAAGCGGGCATCTGGGCCACCAGCACACGAAGCCACCAAGTGATTCCTTCTCCACAGAACTATGGGTGGGTTAAGGAAGAAGGGTCATGGGTGCCAGTTTGGCTGACCATTCCAGAGGTTTCCAGAGCTTGCAGAGAGCTGATCAGATGCACCTGTAAAGGTGACTGTAGTGTAGTACCTGAAAATGCAGTAATACAAATTTGGACTGTTCCCCACTTTGCAAATGCAATTGTGACAGCTAGGCAGAAAGCACAGCTCTATAACATGTTCACACTATGATGCATATCCTTGTACTATAATGGAAAGGGGGAGCAAACCAATATATTTATCCGTCCGGCTTCTCCTACGAAACTTGGCAATTCTGCTCAGCAAGCCATCCTGGGAAGCAGTATAGGGGAAGGCCTCTCGGAGGAATTGAACACCCTTTCTTCATACCTGAAGGACTGCCGCCTCAAGCTCAGTGTTGAGAAGACTGTAGCAACAATGTTCCACCTCTACAAAAGGGAAGCAACTCGCCAAATCAACATCATGGTCGACGGTGCCCGGCTACAGTCCCAGTCCTCACCGACATACATGGAGTGAAGCTCGACAGAACACTGTCCTTTAAACAACACCTGGACAGTGTTAAGGGAAAGCCCGTGCCGCACTGATACAGCATCTAGATGGCACCACGTGGGGAGTCACCACAAAGACACTGCGCATCTCCACCGAGGCCCTAGTTTTCCCTGCCGCTGAATACTGTGCCTCAGCCTGGAATCGCCCCAGCAGAGGTCAGGCGAGAAGCATCCACACTGGCCCTCACTCGGAAGGCACAGTTGAGCAAATCTCACCTCCTCCACAAGGTCGTCACGGAGACACCACAGCGTACGCATCTCAAGTCCCGGCGGCCCTTTGCCACACAGGCCCAGGAACTGCTCTGCACAACACCAGCCGACACCTCCAAGGCTTCCTGGGTGAAGGCAAGATGGAGGGACCAGTGGAAGGCAGCAGATCCTTCCAGGCTTCACTACTACATCGAGGATCTCACAGATGTTCCTGGCCAGCGCCTCCCCCGCAGGGAGTGGACAACCCTCAACCACCTGAGGACGGGTGTGGGACGCTTTGGTGCATCCATGCACAAGTGGGGTCTCACAGACAGTGCCCACTGAGAATGTGGGGATCCATTACAGACTGTGGAACACGTGCTGACCAGCTTCCCCACATACCGGCCACCAAATAGTGATCAAGGCTTAATTGACCTAGACAATGACACACTGGACTGGCTTGCTGCAATGGAGCTGAAGGTCTAACGACATATACGACAGAAGAAGCACAAACAAATTCTACATGCCACAGGAATCCATCTGCACTACATTGCCTCCGCTCACCTGTCATATGTATTGTACAAATATTGCTTTTGTGTGCCATACTGTTATTGTGCAACATTTTGCTGTGACGCAAATTATATCACAATTTCCACATTCACCGACCCCTCCCCTTTTCACTTCACACACACACACACACACACACGCACACGCAGCAGCACAGTATGGTACAGTACAGTATGGTACGGTACGGTAACGTACAGTACGGTACGGTAACGTACAGTACGGTACAGTAACATACAGTATGGTACAGTAACATACAGTATGGTACATTGCAGTACAGTACAGTATGGTACAGTACAGTACAGTACAGTACAGCACAGTACAGTACAGTACAGTACAGTATTGTACAGTACGGTACAGTATGGTACAGTACAGAACGCTACAGTATGGTTCAGTACCGCACCCAAAATGTAGTCTGACTGAACAAGTGGGCACCCTGCACAAGTGGCCACCCGGACAACTGGCCACCTGGATGGTGTGGCGCGAGACCGTCCGATGGCCGGTCGAGTTATAGTTCATTTGTATGTATTCTTCATTGCAATAAAGGTGTTATTGATGATATTTCATGTTCTGTGACTTTAATAATGTCAAAATAAGTCAACTTTATCACATTTGGAAATAATCTGATCATTTTATGATGTATATAGTCTGAAAAATACTAGGCGGATTTTCACATATTTCACATATTGCATTGATAATAATGTCTTGCAATTTGATATTTAAAATAGATATTTGACAAGGGCTCCTAGGCTAAAATTCAATAACTGACCCTAACGAACCATCATGCAAAAAATTACGCTTTTATCCGCAATTGCACTATCCTTTCACTAAGCCTCCGGACTAGAAGGCTGAATAGCCGAAACGTCTGTCAACCCATTTGAGAATTGTGAAAATTGTGAAATTGTGAAAATTTTAAAAAGTAAAAATTCCCTTCTGCCTCTTGTGTGTGACCCAATACCGTTTTTTATGTTGATCTAAATGGATAGAGCACCAGAAGTCAGAGCACGGTGGTTACAACTAAAGTAATGCATCCCCCCATTATGTGCACACTTGCTGGTCCTACCTATTTATAACCTCAGGTTCCCACAGTGTTAACTCAACTCAATTCACAAACAAAACAGAATACTAACAAAAACTAATGATAAACAAGGAAATAATACTATTAATGTAATCTCAATGAAGAAAACATCTACAATAATCAATCAATACTACTTATTAGTAAATGACTAAATGCCAACCAATAAATAGCTCCACATGATATAACTTGACATGTGTTTGTCACCCAGGATACCCAGAATCCGTCGTGCTTGAAGCAGTTTCTGGACCACCACGGCCTGTCCTTGTTGTGGATCTTCATGGTGGAGATGTCGGAGGCCAAGGGCAACAACATCAAACTACAGTTCGAGGTGAGATTTGAAGGTTCCACGTCTTAAAACTATCCTGTCAAAATAGTAAATATAGGGTATGTGCGTGACATCATCATCATCATACCCGGAAGGTATGCGGGAACGCCTACTGAGTGGCATTGACAGCCCATACATCTAAACAGAAAAGTCTGATTACATTAAAAGACATCAAGCGACGTTAAACTCACTTTGCCACTCGATTTTTATGCATGCGCTTACTCTCTATAAAAGGTTTCAGTGCATTACTATAACCACTTCAGCCCTGATGTCCCTCATTTTTGGCATGTCATTATAGGCAAAACAAATCCCCTAAATCTACCAAAGAATTTGGTACATTGATTTGTACAATAACAAACATTGACAGTTGTGTTCCACATAAGGTACTGTTTTGAAGCTCTCTGACTGTTTTTTGTTTCCAGATTATGAAGACCCTGTCTGTGCTGCCAATCTCCACTAAGAACATGCTGGAGGAGAGTCGAGTGCTGACCTTCATCCAGCGATGGGCCCAGACACACGCTCTGCCTCAGCCGGTCGAGATGGACGGCTATTCCAGCGAGAGCACCTCTCGGGCCCAGACGCCCCTCAACACTCCTGACGGCTCCTCCTCCGCCAAACTCGGACCGGAGATCGACGGCGACACCCCCAAGCGGGCGGTGTACCGCCGCCTCAAGATCATCAGTGAAAACAGCCTGGACAGCGCGCTCTCCGACGCCAGCAAAGCATCCGACGGGAAGGACGAGGAAGAGGAGGACGAGGAGGAGGAGGAGGATGAATCGCGTTCTGGGCTGCTAGATAGTAAACCGACCAAAACTGAGCTGGTGAGTGAAGTCACTGTGACTCCAGCAAAGGAACAGTCGGATGAGCCAATGAAGGAGGAGACACGGGAAGAGGCCGAAATCTGTCCCAGCAGCGTTCAGCCTCCATCTCAGCAGCCACAGGAGGAGGAGGAGGTGGAAAAGGAAAAAACAGAGGAGGTGGAGGTAGAGCACGGGGATGCTGGCGTAATTGAGGAGAAAAATGAGGTGCAACAGGAGGAGGGGGCGAATGAGGATGCAAAGGTGACTACTGTGGGGGAGCAAGAGAACGGGGAGGAAAAGAGCAGCCGGGCAGTGGAGGAGGTGGAGGAGAAGGAGGAGGAGCCAAGGGCTGAAGGAGAAGAAACCTGCACTGAAGCCCAGGAAACAGAGACTCAGGTCGCTCAAACGGACGTTCACGAAACAACAGCTGAGCCGCCCGCAGAGCCCAAGGACGCAACATCGGAGGTAAAGGAAGCTGACAAACCTCCATCAAGCATCGAGCACTCCGAGCAGCAGTCTGAGGTGCCCCCCAACTCCGAGACCCCCACAGAAGCCAGCACTGCCCCAGAAGCCAGCACTGCCTCCGAGGTCACAGTGGCTGCAGTGGGAGAGGCCTTGGCAGTGGGCACTCCTTCTCAGGACGAAGAAGAAGGGCTCTCCGACGTGGAGAGCGAGAGGAGCCAGGAGATCCCAATCAGCAACGTGGACATCAGTGGCTTGGCCGCTAGTCTCCTGGATAGCTGGAAGGACCTGAAGGCAAGGATACATACTCACACTGACACCCAATGTCACATTTTCTACTAATATCTTTTTGTTATTGATATAAGTCATACATAAGTTATAGACAGATAACATACATAGGGCTGTCAGGATTACAAATTTAAGTTGCCGATTAATTGTCACACAAATAATTGCGATTAAAGATTGAATTGTTTTTTCTTTCTATTGAACATTGGAATGTTTCAATTTGTATTTCTGTTTGCCTTTTAGGCCTTGTAATCTCACACACATTTAATCATTTAAAAAAAGCTTTCCAAAAAATGTCCAAAATAGAGGAAATATAATTTTCTGCAATTTTTTTGAAAAATGCTTATGACGTTTTTTCAACATGGAAACGATTGACGATTAAACAAAAATAATTGTGACAGGTCTAAACATACATAGAAGATAGAACATAAAATGTAGTGCATTGTATTGTGACTTTTGCATTTAATTGTAATTTATGCTTCTTCTTTTAGGAGGTGTACAGGATACCCAAGAAGAGCCAGGTGGAGAAGGAGACAAATGGTGGGTTCATCTCTGGTCATTGTTGAATTTAACTGAGTGAATGGCTCCCCAAACATGCCTGCGTGACAATCACTCCCTTACAATTTACAATTTACAATTTAGGCATTTAGCAGACGCTCTTAATCCAGAGCGACTTACATTAAGCAATAACAAAAGCATGGCATACATCACATATATAAAACGTAGTTATCATGAATCATGCGTAGACTAAGAACGTAACAGTGGAGTATCTATGTAAACTATACATACTATACTATACTATATAATATATTATACATATGTACTATAAAGTGCTATGACTACATGAAGTGCAATTCTAGAGCTGTCTACGTAACAAGCTATAAGTCTGTTTAAAATACTATCTAAGTCTACATAATGTGCTATCTAAGGGGCTAGGCTAGGGCAAGTGCTACGGGCCATGGTGGAGTCTGAAGAGGTGGGTTTTCAGACTACGGCGGAAGATTGGGAGTGAGGCTGCAGTTCTGACTGTGATGGGAAGTGCATTCCATAGTTTTGGAGCCAGAAGGGAGAAGAGTTTGGGACGTGAGGAGCGCTGTCCCGGCGTTTTTAGTGAAGGTACCTCCAGCTTCCCTGCGTTGGCTGATCTGAGTGCGCGGGAGGGTTTGTAGGGTACGATCATACTTGTGAGATATGGGGGGGCCATGCCTTTGGTTGCTTTGAATGCCAGCATCAGAGTTTTGTATTCTGTGCGGGCAGCGACCGGGAGCCAATGGAGGGAGCGGAGAAGGGGGGTGACGTGTGAGAATTTTGGCTGGTTGAAGACCAAGCGGGCTGCGGCATTTTGGATCAGTTGGAGGGGCTTAAGTGCACATGCCGGTAGGCCAGTAAGGAGGGAGTTACAATAGTCAAGTTTTGACAAGACTGTTGTCTGGATTAGGAGCTGGGCTGACTCCTGGGTGAGGAACGGTCTAATTCGTCGTATGTTGTAGAGTGTAAACCTACAGGATCTAGTGACAGCTGTGATGTGTGTTTTGAACGAGAGCTGACTGTCCAGGACAACACCAAGGTTCCTGGCTGTCGGGACAGACTTTACCAGGGCGTTGTCTACGGAGATAGTTAGCTCCCGCATAGGGCAGGACTTAGCTGGGAAGAACAGAAGCTCAGTCTTGTCTGGGTTCAGCTTGAGGTGGTTGGAAGACATCCACTGTGAGATGTCAGCCAGGCATGCAGTGATGCGTTCTTCTACCTGGGTGGCAGAGGGGGGGAAGGATAGAAACAGTTGTGTGTCATCGGCATAGCAGTGATAGGATATATTGTGAGCAGAGATGATGGTGCCAAGGGATTTAGTGTACAGTGAGAAGAGGAGGGGACCAAGTACAGATCCCTGTGGGACCCCAGTTTGGAGGGTGCGGGGGAATGATAGCAAACCTTTCCAAGAAACCTGGTAAGTCCGGTCAGAGAGGTAGGAGGAGAACCACTTCAGCGCCGTCCCGCCGATGCCTAGATCAGCTAGGGTGCCTTACTATGCTACCAACAATATGCCTGTATCTTTCCTTGCTCTACACAGCAATGTGTGCATTTCCTTTATCCCACAGCCAGTGGCTTGCAAAGTTGCAGGCGTTTCATGTTTCACATTCAAATCAAATGGTCAAAAAGTAGCTCAACACAAAGTTTCCAAGCGTTTATAACAACAGACTAAACAGACTGTGCTCTGAAATGTTCTAGGTCAGTGGTTCTCAAAGTGGGATCCGGGGACCCCTAGGGGGTCCTTGAAGGATTTCCAGGGTTCCGCACTCCCCAGCAAAATGTGTTAACTTATATAGCATCACAATTAACCCTGTTGTATAATTACTATTCGAAAATAGCGATGCGATTGTCATTTTCAGTTAACACAAATCTTCTCTTTTGGGGGTCCCTGGTACAAAATATTTTCAGTTGGGGGATCCGCAAATGCGTATATGAATATGGGGGTACTTCACATGACAATATTCTAGGGCTCTCACTGAATAGCCGGATACTCGTTCAAGCGAAGGTCGCTTCAGTTGGTTTTTCCAGCTGGGGTGAAGATAACCAGCCGGCCGCTCGCGTCGTCCCATTCGCGCAACTTCTCGTCTTTGCATTGGCTTTGCATGTAATCGCGCCGCTCTAACTATCCAGGTTTGAACGTACAGCTTAACCCTCTCAAATGGCCTGATCATCTCTTTTGCAGATCGAAGTCGAGATCGAGAAGCGCCCCTGACCCCACGGACCCCCTCTGGCAGTCGGGAACGGGAGCGGGAGAGAGAGCGAGAGCGGGACCGCGAGCGAGAGAGAGACCGCGAGCGAGAGCGAGACAGAGACCGGGAGCGCGACAGGGAGCGGGAGAGAGACAGGGACCACGACAGAGACAGGGACAGGGACCGAGACTGGGACAGAGACAGAGACAGAGACAGAGAACGCGACCGGGATCGAACCGGGGACAAAACACCACGCAGCTCAGAGCGCCGGCGCAGACGCTCCGCCTCACCCCCCTCGTCTTACGAGAGGACCAGCCGAAGAGCTGAGGAACGGTATGGAAGCACTTTACTTACTTACTTACAGTTCACTTTGGTTTTACTTAAAGCTGCTATAAGCAATAATATGTCAAAATTGTAATGACTTTTTTTTATTTTATTTTTTTTTCGTATTCAGACAGCCAGCAATGGGTAAAAAGCTTTGTCATTGGTCGATTTGCCTGTCTACATCCTGATTGGTTAGTCATTGCGACCGGGTTCGACAAAGCTTCTAGGAACATCTTTAAATGCAGATTGCGGCCCCTAGATGTGTCACAGAGACTGCATTTTTTTGGGAACGTTCTACCTGGCTGTCTGAATATATATATATATATATAAAAAAATCACACCCGTGTGAACTGAGTGGTGTAAGGTTTTATATAGCATGATCAGCTGTGGTCTGACGTAATGTCTGACGTAATGAAATCACACCCGGATGTGATTTCACAACTGGCTTTTTTTGTGCAGAAAAAATGAGCATGGTTGCTACGGTCATCCAGTTCACCCGGGTGTGATTTAATTATGTCAGAAATTATTTTGAACATAGCAACCATGCTCATTTTTTTCTGCACACAAAAGCCAGTTGTAGGAGTGGTTTACACCACTCAACAAAAGCCAGTTGTAGGAGTGGTTTACACCACTCAAAAATAAAAAAAAAGGTCATTCAAATGTTGAAATACTCTGTTAAAAGTAAAAGTCTGGAATTCAAGTACAAAAGTATTGGCATCAAAACCTAATTAATTTACTGATTTATTTATTTATTTTACCCATTAAGACCTGAGGCCTATTCTACAAATGTAGCAGTGCGGTACGAAGCTTGTGAGCTTGTATATCTGCCATTGTTGAATAAACAACGCTAAAATCTTTGAATGTATATTCTGTCACAGCGAACGGTTTTAACTCGTATCTTTGCTTTCAGATGGGGGTCGGCGGCAAATTACATACATTTTTGGGGTCTCAGGTCTCTGGGTTATTTGAGTTTTACTTTTAGCGGAACAAAAATAAGACGGACAGATATCCAAATTGACATATGCCCGCCCGCTACTCTTTATTTGTCACGTAATCGGATCGATTTCTTTCGTTCAGGTTCGACTCATCCAGCAGCAAGACCCCCAGGGCAGGGGCCAGTGGGAAGGAGACACCCAGGGCAGGGGCCGGCAGCAAGGAGACCCCCAGGGCCAGCGCGAAGGAGCGCAACAAGCTGTCGACGGACGAGCGCAGGAAGCTGTTTGAGCAGGAGGTGGCTCAGCGGGAGGCCCAGAAACAGCAGCAGCACTTCCAGCAGCAGCAGCAGCAGCTACAGACCATGGCCTACGACCCCGCGGTGCAGGCCTACGCCTCCAGCCCCGGCTTCATCCACTACCCCCAGGGGTACCCCATCCAGTCCTACGTGAACCCCACCAACCCCAACGTAGGCAAGGTGCTGCTCCCCACCCCGCCCATGGATCCACACGCGGGCTACGAGGAGACTCCTCCCCAGCCTCTTATCTCCGAGCTGGGACTTCCCTCCCCGTCCTCCTCCACCTCCCAAGGCGCCCCCGCTGCGATCTCCAGTCTCCCTCAGCAGCACATGGCCGCCACCGCCGCCCCTCTGGAGCTGCAGCCCCCCGGTGTGGGTGCTCCTCCGCAGCCGTACGGCCAACCTAACATGGCGCCCCAGGACCCGGGGGCCGTGGCGCTCCTCTCCGTGGCGCCCCAGGCCGTCCCTCCTCAAGTGGGGGCGGAGCAGCAGCAGGGCGGGTACACCACCCTGTGGGACCCCGCCACGCAGCAGGCGGTGACGGTGCAGACTCAGCCGCCGCCCCAGCAGCAGTACGCCCCGCCGCCCTCGCCCGCGGCCCAGGCGCAGACCGCCATTTACTACCAGGGCCAGCCGTGCCAGGCCATCTACAGCATCCCTGCTGCCTACCCACATCCACAGCCCAATGCTCCTGTTATACAGGTAATATATTATACATCCCTGCTGCCTACCCACAGCCCAATGCTCCTGTTATACAGGTAATATATTATACATCCCTGCTGCCTACCCACAGCCCAATGCTCCTACTATACAGGTAATATATTATACATCCCTGCTGCCTACCCACAGCCCAATGCTCCTATTATACAGGTAATATATTATACATCCCTGCTGCCTACCCACAGCCCAATGCTCCTATTATACAGATGACATGTGTAACAGGGCTACACATGGTATTAATACATGAAATACATAAAAAAGTCCTCAAGAATCATACGTAAGCTAAGAACCTAACATCCGTCTAACAGTGGAAGATCTGTATAATTAAACTATGCCTATACAGTATACACCATAGACTAGTATAGAGTGCTATGTCTACATAAAATACTACCTAAAGTACGTAAATTGAGACTTTGCATATGCCTGTAAGGTCGTCGAGGCTAGGGCAAGTGCTACGGGCTAAGATGGAGCCTGAAGAGGTGGGTTTGTCTGCAGTTCTGATTGCAATGGGCCAGAAGGGAGAAGAGTTTGGGACGTGTGGAGCGTTGTCCACCATATTTAGCCCATTTAGGCCTGACGTCGAAATAAGAAAAACGTTCGCTCTGAAAGAATATACGTATATATTCAAAGATTTGTGCCGCATTTTTACGATTTTTCAAAAATAGCAGACCTACAAGCTCGTAGCGCGCCACTCGGTGGCGCGCTATGAGCTTGTAGACCTGCTATTTTTCAATAGCTAAAGTATAACGTAATGCTTATTTAAAACACCAAAAGGGGTTACCGCCCAGAATGAGTTAGTGAAGGTTCTTCCAGCTTCCCTGCGTTGGCTGATTTGCGTTGAAGTTCAGCATCACAGTTTTGTACTCTGTGTGTGGGCCGCACATAAGTACCATTACAGTCAAATGAAGTGTACTCGGATGCGCCGTAGAATCAAGGCCAATGTGAAGCATGGCCAGCGAGGACCAGGCAGTCAAGTGCAGTTGAGTAAATGTACTTAGTTACTTCACACCACTGCTACTGTAACTGTGCCGTTTCTTTCTACAGGCATACACGGATCCTGCAGCCAGCTACCTCCATGGCCAGCCGCTGTATGCCGGTCACCAGCAGGGGGTGCTGGTGCAGCAGGGAGGAACGGTCACCACCATCGTCACCTCTCAGACTGTCCAGCAGGTACTGTAAATGCACGGGGTCCCAAACAGTGGGTCGGGACCCACTTGTGGGTCACGGACACATTTTCATGGATCATGGCTCGAGTAAAAATCCCTTTTTTTTGAGTGGTGTAAACCACTCCTACAACTGGCTTTGTTAGTGCAGAAAAAATGAGCATGGTTGCTATGTTCACCCTGTTCACCCGGGTGTGATTTCATTACATGGCTTTGTTAGTGCAGAAAAAATGAGCATGGTTGCTATGTTCACCCTGTTCACCCGGGTGTGATTTCATTACGTCAGACATGATTTCATTACGTCAGACAGGCTATACCTTACACCACTCAGTTCACACGGGTGTGATTTTTTTTCCTACATTTAAAAAATAAATATATTTTAAAATGTCCCCTTTTTTTTTTAGAAATACTTTTTTTGGAGGGATGTTAACATTTTATACAAAACAAACAAATTAAGGAATTCCATACATTTAAAATAATAATAAGAATGAGTGAAAATAGGTGATCAACAAGCTCACAACGTGGCGTGAAGCGACGCATTGTGAGCTTGCAAATCTGCTATTTTCATTAGTTTGGGTCCCGGGCAAACGTCTAGTGATTTCTCTTTTGGGCCTCGAGCTAAAAAGTTTAAGAACCACTGCTGTGTGTCGTGCTCAGTAAATAGCAGATCTACTGTACAGGCTCAATTCCATTTACGGCATGCAACATCAACGTGCAAACAAGTATAAATAAACTCAGTGATTTTCAAACATTTTGTACTCGAGGCGCGCCAGAGGGAAAGTCAAAATCTGAAGGCACACATGAATTCATATCCATGCAAAATAGATCCTATAGTAGCATGTTATAGACATGTTATTTTAACATGTCTTGTTTGCTATTTCAAAAATAGCCAATCAACAAGCTTGTAAGCCTGAGACACCATCTTAGAAAAATAACATGAAAAATAAAGCAAAAAAAGTGGTTAAAAAGTATGTGTATATTTTACACTATTAGAATTTGCCTCTGTATTGGGAATCGAGGGCACACAAAGTACTGATATAGGAGATGGAAAAATAATGTATAACTTTTTGTATAGTTGTACTGCAATGTGGTTGTCACAAGTGTTTTGTATTAAGAGATCAAACAAACTACCTAGTTAACAAAAATAAGAAATTGGCGTGTGGACAATTTCAGGCCTTATTGTTAAAGGAAAACACAGATTTTCAATTTTAGTGATATTGTTTTGATGTGAGGAGAACGGTGTCTTCCGTGGAATGTTGACGTTGCGAAGCGGTGATGATAAAAATGCGTCCTTTCACATAATCGAGCATGTGTGTGAAAACATTTCATGGAGAAACACACAGAAGACATAGGGTATTTTTTTTGCCACACTAACATCTATTATACTCTACTCAATCAGAATAATGAAATGTAGTTTGAAAAAGTTTCCCTTTAATTGGCACTGACTACAGATCCAGAAACAGCTGAACTGGTAAGGTGTAAGCGTGAACCAGAAAACTACTGCCTGCAGCTTTGACTTTCAGTGGCAGCGAACAGAGGCCTGCAGCAGGGCCCAGGCCAGTGTGGCATGGCACTTTGTTATGGAAATGAGTGAATACCAACAAAGTAACCTAAGTAAATTATGCTTAAACGGTTAAACCTAACCTTATTCCTAACCGTAACCTCAGTAAAACGGTGCCAAAACCTTACCCTATTCCTAAAATTAACCTCAGTAAAACTATGCCGAACCCTAAACGTATTTATTTCTAACCTTTTTCTCACTAAAACAAAATAAAGAATACAAGAACTGCCGCACGAGCGGTCGACATGAGGTCGGCGGAAAAAAACGAGGGCGAGATGGATTATACCCGTTACAAAATGAGTTGTACACTGTATCTCCCACTGTTCTCTGACAGCTGACGTGTGTGGAGAAATAGAAGCTGCACTTAACTACCCAGTAAGACCTGGAATGCATCTGTGTCACCTTAGCGTTTATACTTTAGCTATTAAAAAATAGCACATCTACAAGCTATGAGCTTGTATATCTGCTATATATATATCTTTTTTTTTTATCTTGAAAATGTGTGCAAATCTTTGAATATATATATATATAATCTTTCCCAGCGAACTTTTTTAACTCAAATGTTTGCTTCTGGGGGGGTCTGTGGAACAAAATAGTTACAGACCTATAAGGATCCATTTGGAACTCCCTCAAGGAAGAGAAGAGACATAATGGGCCACCTCAATGTATTACAAATATATTGAGTCTTCTCTCTTTACCACTTAAAGGGAAGCTATTTTTTTACGTTTTTGAAAATGTACCCCAACTAGGGTCAGCAAGGTTATTTGTTGTTAACAAACACTATACTGTGTCAACTTTCTCTAATAGAAGGAGAAATGTGTATCTTAGCCTGGCCACAAGGGGCGGGGGGGGGGGGTGCCTGCCTGTGTGCATAATGAGACTGCATTAGTGCAAGAGTTGTCAGAGAGAGGGAATGGCTTCATTTCAGATGAGATTATAGATGGATACACTCTATGCCACCAAAAGGAAGCATTGAAGCCAAATGGACATGCTGGCCGATTGTAGGTAGTGCAGCTCGAGCAGAACTGTGCCTAAACGTCGTCATGGGTGTGTACGGGACGCACACACCCATGACTCGCGGTACTCGTTCATGCTTTCGGCCCGGCGCGTTCATGAAAGCTCCGTTGAATTTAATGCAATTCTATGGCGTAGATAGGCCCAAACTGGACGGATCCCACCACTTTTCCAAAAATGACGCATGCGCTGGGTGAGCAACTCCATACAAGTGGATTGGAGGGGAATTACGGTGCCGTCTCTATTATTTATAACTAAAAAGTATAAACTATAAAGTAGTTTAAGTTAAGTAGTAGAAGGTTTATAGGTTCGGTGAAACGATTGTATTTTTTTTGGGTGACAACCTCCATTCTTTGTGCCCTTCAGGAGATGATTGTTCCCAACAACGTGATCGACCTGCCTCCTCCCTCTCCACCCAAACCCAAAACCATCGTCCTGTCACCCGGCTGGAAGGTAGCGCGGGACCCCGAGGGCAAGATCTACTACTATCACGCTCTCACCAGGTTGGGACTGTGTGTGTGTGTGTGTGTGTGTGTGTGTGTGTGTGTGTGTGTGTGTGTGTGTGTGTGTGTGTGTGTGTGTGTGTGTGTGTGTGTGTGTGTGTGTGTGTGTGTGTGTGTGTGTGTGTGTGTGTGTGTGTGTGTGTGTGTGTGTGTGTCACTGTTGTGTGTGTGTGTGTGTCACTGTTGTGTGTGTGTGTGTGTCACTGTTGTGTGTGTGTGTGTGTGTGTGTGTGTGTGTGTGTGTGTGTCACTGTTGTGTGTGTGTGTGTCACTGTTGTGTGTGTGTGTGTCACTGTTATCTGGGGACCCCTCTAGGAGTCCCGAACCACAAGGTTGAGAATCACTGTATGTAGTTGTGTGTATCAGTGGTGGAAAATGTATTCACAATTTTTACTTAAGTAAAAGTATCAATACTGCAATGTAGAAATACTCTCACAAGTCCGGAATTCAATATTTTTGAAAAGTTCAAAAATATTGGTATCCAAATGTACTTAAAGTACGTTAAGTAGAAAGTACAGAATGTCCAGTTTCAAGTTTTCAAATGTATAAAAAATAGCAGATCTACAAGCTCACAATGCGTCGCATCATGACATGACATTGTCAGCTTAAGTTGTAGATCAGCTATTTTCAAAAGCTCTAAATGTATAATGTGCTGAAGTGGTTAATGTATGTTTTGTAATAACAATCAAAACCTACAAAGTAACTAGTAACTAAAGTTTTCAAATAATTGTCATGTAAAAGTATTGGAAATCGGAAATGCTCGCGTAGTACAAATGCCTCAAAATGTTACTTACTACTTAATCCATTGAGACCTGGAACGCATCCATGTCACATTAGCGTTTAACCACATTAACCATTAACCCATTTTGGGGCGGGAACCCGTTTTGGTGTTTTAAACATTGTTATAATTTAGCTATTGAAAAATAGCAGATCTACAAGCTCATAGCGCGCCACCGAGTGGCGCGCTATAAACTTGTAGGTCTGCTATTTTTGAAAAATCGTTCAAATGTGCCTCAAATCTTTCCGAAAATTGTCATGATTTAGAAAACTTTTTTTTTTAAATTTCGACGTCAGGCCTGAATGGGTTAAGTACAGTACTTAAGTAAATGTACTTAGTTACCTTTCACCGCTGTATATACTGTGTATACACATGCTCCCTCTGCCTTCCACCCAGACAAACCCAGTGGGACCCTCCAGCGTGGGAAGGCAGCAGTGACAACGCCAGCATGGACCACGAGGCTGAGATGGACCTGGGAACACCCACCTATGACGAAAACCCGTCCAAGGTGAGCTGTTCAGGGGGGGGGGGGTGGGGGGGGGGGTCAATAGAGCTTAGCAGTGGGCGTGGTTTGCTGGACCCACTGAAAAATCGTCATCATTAATTTTTCCTATAGAGATTTACAAAAATATGTATTATTGTAAGCCTAGAATCCAGCCATCCAGGATCCTGGTGAGTCATCATGACCATAAAACCTTTGATTCTGTGAAAAAAATTAAATGAAAACTGCTAAACAAAGGGTATTCATTAAATGTATTTTTTAAAACAATGAAAACATGTATAACAGTCATTAAATACATAACATAAGTCGTTATTCGCCAAAAAGGGCAGAGTGATTGCAGCCTAATGTGTACCAGTACGTGACAAAAATAACAGATCTACAAGCTCACAACGTGCTGCAGCGTGGTGATCCTATGCCCTAAGATAGGTGGTGTAGCAAAACATTTGGCACAAAATGTGGAATAGAATTATAGCATTCTATATTCTATGCTTTATGCTTTACACCGTCTGTCTGTCTTGCATTGCACATAGGAGTAAGAGACTCATTATTGCACTGAATGATTGTTATATATAGGCCTAGAAGTTGGCTTAAATATTCTGTAAATGTTTTGGAAATTC
Organism: Electrona antarctica; assembly: GCF_951216825.1. Lineage (NCBI taxonomy): Eukaryota > Metazoa > Chordata > Actinopteri > Myctophiformes > Myctophidae > Electrona > Electrona antarctica. Next base: position 16,582,878 of record NC_136811.1, read on the forward strand.
ATTGGTAAAAAATGTGTGGGAAGCCTGTAGAAAAGAACACAGCCACCACTGAGTTATCTCTTCTGTGGTGCAGGGAATCAAATCCCCTGGCCCTAGAGTTCAGGGAAAAAAGAAATCAACAACACAAAACAGCACTTTGATATCTGATCTGTGATCATAGAATTATTATAGCAACATTATGGTCGATAAGAAATATTTGTTTGATTTAATCCAAATTAAAAAAATCCAAATCTGATCAACTCTGATAGGGATTAAAAGCTTTGACCTCGGCCTGGGCCGTGGCTCAGCGGTCCAGGCACCTTGGCCGGTAGCCCAAGCCTGGCAGTGTGCCGCAGGTTCGACTCCCGATCCGGACGGCCTATACTGCATGTCACTCCCCCATCTCTCTCCCCCATTTCCTGTCAGCATACTGTCTGTCCCTCTATAAAAAATATAAAATAAAGGCGAAAGCCGCAAAAATAATTAATTTAAATTAAAAAAAAAAAGCTTTGACCTCTTGGGCCCTGGAGATTTGAATTGATGTATTTAGCTCCATGTTTCAGTCACAACAGCGGCCTTAAAAAAAACCTGCGATTGCAAATATTTTGTTCCAAATAAAATGTTTTTCTGTTATGCCAAAAATACATTTACAAGACTGCATTATGTCCCTCAGAATCAGATTCAGCTTCTCAGAGGGAGCAGCCTTTGAAATCAAACATTTACCCCACTATCCTGGCATAAATACTTAACTTTTAAATCAATATGTCTTACATTATATTAATGTTGAATAATATTCACAGGCCAATAACCAATAATTAATAATGCTGGGACTGATATGAGTCTAAACCTCGATTTACATGATAAAACACATTAACCCTGTCCCAATTTTGAGCATGCCATTATACAAAAACAAGTCTCAAGTCATTATATATCAGCTTGCATTCCATTCTCTTGCATATTGTACCTTTAGTGGGGCTTTCTGTAGTCGCGTTTGCAGTGTCTAGTCATGGTGCGGTGGGGGAGAGTAGAGCGGTCTTAGTGTCTCATTAGCCGGGGGCTTAGTGTCCAATTGGCGGTATAGGGCTAGTCTGCCATTGGCTTAGAGGCCATGAAAATCTCGCCACCACATCGCTACTATTACTCAAGGCTCGCATTGATTGCAAACTTATAAATAGCTCATCCTCAAACATAGACTATGGGCTCCATTTTCGTCACCACTAAACCCCTTATCCCTAAACTTCTTTGCCTTTTTTTACTATTTTGCAAAACATTTTTGAATAGTTAAAATGGCCAGTCTACAAACTCACAACGTGTAAATGTAGATTGGCTAGTTGAACTATTCAAAAAATGTTTTTCAAAATAGTAAAAAAAAAAAAAGGCAAAGAAGTTTAGGGATAAGGGGTTTAGCGGTGACGAAAATGGAGCCCTATATGTACTGTGCTTAATTTATATTCTGTCACTTCATAATGTTAAGAACCAAAAAGTGACCATCATTTAAAGGTACTTCTGTTGTATCCTGTGCTTTCTAAATATGATCTTGTCAGGCACAAAGTGACAGGCCACGTACCTCATCTGGCATTACAAACAAAATCCTTGTTACTTTTCATTTTGGTTCCCAGCATGTTTGTCCCTGGATGAACAGCATGATTACAGTGGTTGTTCCCTGGAGGTAATTGAAGATTCTGCACAAGTGATTGCTTTCAGCTGTGGCCCTGGTTTTGAAAAAAAGAAAAGAAAAAAGGAACAGTGCAGTGCAATGCCATAGATGCTTCAATAAGTGTTGTGAATCAGATGGAGACTTGGAGCACTTGCTAAAAAGACTTCATTAGAATGTGGATGTTGGCGATGTGTCGAGCAATCTACTTGGGCTGTGCAGTGTGCGGTATAGCAAAATGACAGAGTTGCAGGTGCACCAATAACATAACCTCAACTTGCCTGGCTCAGTTTGGGGTGGTAGCCTGTGTCTGGAATCAATATCTCTACACCGTCCTAGTATACATATTCACGTGCGTGTGTGCGTGCAAGTGTGTAAGCAAGTTGCAAATCTGTAATTTCATTACAGTTAATTATATGGCACAAATAACCAAGTTGTAATTTTAATTAATCACGTTAATTGCAATATTTATCTGACATTTGGCAATATGATTTATTTCATTTTGTAAGCCGTCTGTCCCATACAGGGGGAGGGCCAACTCATTTCTCTCTCCTCTCTGTCTAGTTTGTTTTCCTACTCCATCTTGATCCTGCCTTTGATGATAATGGCAACCAGCTGGGAGAGCTTGCATTTGTCTTTTGTGGGTTCTTTTTTTCATTTTAGAGGCTAACGACGCAAGTGTCCCTTTTGTCTCCAGGATGGATTTAAAAAATATGTGCACCTCGCCGTGGTTTACTTTAGTCAGAGAGAGATGACAGCAGCTCTAGTCCACCACTTTTAGACAACTAGCCTGTGGACTATTTGTTTGCTGAGCTTATTTCAGTAATTTAAATAACATAGTTGAGGATGATGACCTACAGTTACATTGTAGGTCACGCTGTTATCCATAGTGACTTAAAACAGATGCGACTGCAGTGCAGTCAGTGTTTACTACCATCTGTTATTATCTTAATATCTTGTGGTCTTGTGGTCAAAATCCAAAAGTCAGTAATGCAGTGGATTCAGTCAAGGACACTTCAACCAGTCCACTTGATAACCTGATAACCACTACAATGTCATCCTGCCACCTCAGCTTCCAGCTTTGTCTTTACAGCCAGAGAAAAACAGTAGGCGCACAATGGAAATCAGAGACGACACTAAATAAAACTATGTGCGAATAAATAGACACGTGTTTTCACATAACACGGTCTGCCTCATGTTAAATGTATAGCTTTTTTAATGTTCACAGTCACTTGGACAGCCATTTACCGGTACATGGTGTGTTCAACCAAGACGTGCGTGCCTACCTGACAACCTAATCCCTAATATGCTTTTTTTGACTGGGCCCCCTAGGGGTCTACTTGGTCCCTTCCCCTTTTCCCTCTACACCGAATATCTTCGCTGAAAATAGCTGATCTTGTAGATCAAGCAATTTCCCTGCCATGTTTCACATTGATCCTTCCGTACCCCCTCATTTTCCTCTTTGTGGGTGTGAAAATATCAAATAAGGAATATTCCCTTACAAGTAAAAATAAATCTGGACTCTGGAGTAAAAGTACTCATTATGCAGAATGTCCCATTTAAAGCTTTCAAATGTATACAAATCTTTTGAAAATAGCAGTGCTTGTAGGTCGGCTATTTTCGAATGGCCGAAATGTATATAGGGCTGAAGTGGTTAATTTATCTATTGCAATAATAATCAAAATCTACAAAGTAACTAGTAACTAAAGTTTTCTAATAAATATAGTGGAGTAAAAGTGCAACATTTGGAACCGAGATGTAGTGGAGTAGAAGTAAAAGTATTGGAAATTGGAAACAACACAAGTAAAGTACAAATACCTCACAATTGTACTTAAGTGCAGTACTCAAGTAAATGTACTTAGTTACTTTCCACCACTGGGTTTGGAGATGTTAACGTGTGAATCCATGGCTGATCCTCAACCAGCCTGATGTGGTCATATAAGCGCTCAGCTGTTGCCGCTTGGGCCTTTGTTGTCGGTGCTCAGGAGCCTCCAGGCAGGATATCTCCACTTTGAGTGGCTCCTGCGAGCCGAGGGGGGGGGTGGTTGGTGGCCAGGTGCTCGCTCCACTGGCCGCCCCATTGACCTTGATAGCTGCTGTCGGAGCTCATCATTTCATAGTGATAAAAGTGAACACTTGGAGATTCCGCAGATCAAATAAATGGGCAGGAAGTGGGGCTCTCGGGGAGGAGAGGCCAGCTGCCATTTTTTTCGTTGAGCCGCCATGGAAATTGAGCACGGCGTCACGCCGTGGTCTCTTCGCTCCCCGTCCGTTTTGATCTGTGGAATCTCACCGCGTTGCAGTTTAATGGTGGCGTTGTAAAGTCACTGCTGCCTCCCGCTGCGGCTCAGAAATGCTATTTTTTTTTATTCTACTGTATTCAGAGCAGTTTTGTTTGCATAATGACTACCATTGTTTTTATATTGTTCCATCTGTTGCTGATTGCTGAAATAAAGGGTATTGTTGGGGCAGTGAAAGTAGATTTGATTTGGACAAAGGGATTTGCTTTTCGAGAGCATCCGTGCCAGTCTGGTAATGTGAACAAGACAGTATGTAGAAGACTTGACTTTTTTCTTTGTTTGTTTGTCTTATGTGTCAATATTTTATTATAAGCCCGTAGGGTTTCACCTCACCTGCATTCACTTGGCATTGTGTTGTTTTCATGCTTTGGTGTCAAATGTGACCTTTAAAGAAAAAATCACACCCGTGTGAACTGAGTGGTGCAAGGTCTTATAGCCTGATCAGCTGTGGTCTGACGTAATGTCAGTGACCATAGTAACCATGCTCATTCTTTTGGGTCCCACGTACAGGTACACACATACATAGACGCATAGATACAGACAAAGCTGGATATTGGAGTGGTTTGCACCACTCAAAAAAAACACAAGGGGACTTCAGCAGGACGCCATGAGGATTGAACATTGTGGGATGTGAGGGAACTAATTGGTGCTTTCCTACATTGTGGGATGTGAGGGAACTAATTGGGGTTTTCCTTTGTTGTGTTTTTTACAGTTCTCTGTAGTTGAGGCAGACACTTCCAGTGAACTGGCTAAAAAGAGCAAAGAGACTTTCCGTAAAGAGGTGAGTGTCTGAGCAACGTTGTCCACGCCTGACCAATATGGAATAGAACCGTTTGGAACTGATACCATTTCCAGTATTAACATGTCAGAACAACTACCAATTTTTTGCAGCACCTGGACTACATTTGCTACTACCTCTAGTAGCAACTGTAGTGGACACTGTTTCATGATTGGCTGCCTTGTCTCTAGGTTGCGTTTAAGCCAATAGGAGACTTACCCATAAAACCCATAGTCTGAACGACATAAAACCCATACTCTGAATGCCGCAACATGAAGCTGAGGCACACAAACTGATTATACTAGTAGATATTCATAAACGAGAGCGTTCTGCACCTGTTATGACTGAGTCATTCTTGTTTTATTCCCAATGCTGATACACATACTTGTTTGAAGCCTTGTAGTGGCTAACATATGTATTGATTACAGATTGGCCATTTAACAATATACCTACTGTCATATTTCCTAGCACAGATAAGATTTTTTACATTTTCTTTGTGTGTATGTGTGTGCGTGTGCGTGCGTGTGTGCAATCCTCAGATGTCTCAGTTCATCGTGCATTGTTTGAACCCATACCGAAAGCCAGATTGCAAACTCGGACGCATCGTCAACACGGATGACTTCAAACATCTGGCCAGAAAGGTAACACTGACTCCTGTCAAAAGACAGACAGGCGCTCAGGCACACACACACATATTTAGACACTTTTCCTCAGCAGAGGGAACATTTTTGGGGGTACAAAGTCTCCGGCTAACCAGAGAACATGGAATCAAAGTATTGGTTAGCACTTAACTTCAAAGACAGTATTCTCATTTCTCAAAGCTTCTCCTCAGACCAGACCAAAACACTTGAGCTCCCACGCTTTCTTTTCTTCAGCCGAACAATGTTTTTTGTACTCGCTGAACGAGACACTTGGGAAACATTGTACATCCAGACTAGCATCTCTCCTCTGTTTGCCTTAATCATTCCTTTGTAAGTTCCCAACATTTTCAACCAGCGTTTCTTCAAAGGACAACGGCCTCTTTTCTTCCCCGGTTCCTGGCGGTTCAGAGAAATGTCGGTCACAGCCCCACAGGGACCGGTTTATATTGAGTGTCACTTGGACACTGAGCATAGGGGCACAATAAACACAGAGGGAGAGACCCAAGTAAACTGTGCATGATACAAATTGTAACTTCATACCCACCAAAACACAGACTTTCTGTGAATGCTTAACATTCTGGCATGGGTTGTTTATGGAGCTTGACCCAACAGTAGTGAAAGCTGTCGCTATCAAATGTCCACTTTTCAGATTTAACTGCCCTTGTACATCTAAATTATGTTGACAGGCCGGAAAATGTCTTGACTAGGGCTGGGCTGGGTGATATGACTTCAAATCAACATAACAATTATTTCAACCTCGATTATGGTTATATGAAAAAATATATAAATGCCAAATAGCTCATATAATTGTGAGAACATTGCGAGAACATTTTCGGTTAATTGCCAAGCCCTAGTAATAACTCTCTTTCCGTCTCTGTCTGTTCATTTCTCCTAGCTCACTCACGGCGTTATGAACAAGGAACTGAAGGCTTGCAAGAACCCTGAAGACCTTGAGTGCAACGAGAACGTAAAGCACAAGACCAAGGAGTACATCAAGAAGTACATGCAACGATTCGGCACTGTCTACCGGCCCAAGGAAGACTTAGAGATGGAATAGTTAGTGTAGCCACAGCGAGTCCACCCGCCCCCCAGGGCAACTGGGAGGAGGGCCTACACAGAATGCCTTTACCCTCACTCCACGTATGAACCAGCCAGCCTGAACCACCTGCTGTCTCGAACCAGAGGATGGGTGGCGTATAGTTTCATACTTAACAGTAATGACAGAAGACTGTGAACTGCTGCCCAGAATGAAAGCTCTCAGGCCGGGGCCCCAGTCCCGGCCTGCTATGGGCCCCGAAACTACAAGGCTGTCGATGTTGGTGTCACTGAATTTGGGCTGTCGATGTTGGTGTCACTGGATTTGTTCAGAGAGGTTGACACCTAGGGGTGCTACATAGACTCAATGTTTTCACTACCATGTTTGGTTTTTAGTGTTTTCTTCCCCTCTCTTGGGTGGATCTTAAATGTTCCTGAGATGATCGACCTCAAGTTCGCTTTTAAACTTCTTCTTCTGCTGTTGCCTGTGAAGGATTAATGAGAGGAATCACCTAGGAATAATAAATAAATTAATAAATAATATTAAATTGCTCTCAGTACTTTCCACTTTTAGAAATGGATCAAGTTTGAAACCGTTTTGTTTAGTGTTTTCCATTGGACATTGCTTGTGTGCTCTTTAACCCTAGCCATGGACTCTTTATCTATTTGGTGCTGCTTTTTAGCTGGGCTGTGGAAATCGAGGCTTCCAGTCTCATTCCCATGCCTTCCAACCACAAGTCTTTGGGGCCTTGTGTTGCTCTGTGAATGCATGATGTAGACTGGGGTCAGCACGCCATCCGTATCGAAATTCCTGCATTTTCACAAGACCGCTCCCTCTCCAAGTATGCCATGTCCTCAACCTGGCTTCAATATCACATCGTTTTCATCAATTGTCCTGCTATGATATGAGCAGGATTTGGAAATGGCTCCAATCACATGTGCGTTTGCAGTGTGTCTGTTTTGCTCGACTCAACCCATACGTGTTGTCGCTGTCGGACGGCAACCTGTCCAAAACCGTTACTGTTCAGGAAATGAAAAAGGAAAAAAAAAGAACTGTGTTCCAATGGATCCAATGAAGTGGTTATTTAGACACAAGATCTTGTTTCCCTTTTGAAAATGTAAAAGATATACAATAGAAAATAGCCCGTCTACAAGGCGTGATGATGAAACACGAGCTTGTAGATTGGACATTTTCGCTACTTTGCGCAACTATGATAAATTTAAGCAAGGCATTAATTTATGGGGGGGGGAAAATCTGGAGATACAATGTTTCTGCCCGACGGCAATGATAACGTATTTTAACCCTCAAAGCTTGTTCCTGACGCCGTTTCCTCCTCATGTGAGGAGGCGGTCCGTCGTAGCATATTGTGATTTTAACTTGTTTCTCAACATCTCATGTATACTTGTTCTTACTACTATCTTTACTTTTTTGTTTTGTTTTTTTTACTGTGTCACATTCTCTATTAGACTCTTGGACCACCTCTTGGCACCAACGGTTGGGTCTGAGGCATAGGCTTTGTCCTAAGGCCGTCAAAGTTACTGTTTTCCTGAAGCATGGGGGGAGGGGGGTCATTAATTGTCGATCATTTTGTCAAGTATGTACATTGCTTTATATGTGAATATATTGAACACATGTTTTCTTTTTGTGTGTGTGTGGGGGGGGGGGGGTGTAAGAAAAGATTTTGTAAAACAGACTTATTCATTGATTTAAACATGTAAATAATGTGTCATAGAACTAACATGTACACTGGGCGGGAGGGGGGATGAGTAGGAGGGGTGGGTGGTGGTGGTGTGAGGGTCTCCCATATCACCGTCACCAGCTCAGCCCCTCCTCTGTGGCAGTTCCCACATCAAGCAGTAAAAAAAAAGACCCCACAGTACCACCCCCCAATGAACAGACTTGATTTCAGTGATGGTGGAGGATGAGGATTTATTGTTTTGTTTTGTTTATTCTATTTTTTTCTATGTACAAAAAGAAGTTTCACCCCACTTTTTTCTGTAAGTATTGTGTAAGCACATTGTCATACTGAGTGTACAAACATTTTAAAAAGGATAATTAAACATTTTGTATAAATCGGATTCTTATTAGTTTTTATTCGTTTTGGTAGTGACTGCTGAACTAACACACACACACACACACACGTTGGAGTCATGTCCTACTACAGTACTAGTTCCACACGTTGGAGTCATGTCCTACTACAGTACTAGTTCCACACGTTGGGAGTCATGTCCTACTACAGTACTAGTTCCACACGTTGGAGTCATGTCCTACTACAGTACTAGTTCCACACGTTGGAGTCATGTCCTACTACAGTACTAGTTCCACACGTTGGAGTCATGTCCTACTACAGTACTAGTTCCAAAACAGTGGGTCGGGAGTTCGGGGCCCATTTGTGGGTCGCGGACAAATTGTTATGGGTCTTCTTATTTTTTTTGTTTCCTACATTTTGTTTTTAATTATTTCAAAATTACTCAAACATTCCCACCCATAACAACTAAAATGTTTGAATAAAAAATTCAGTGATTTGTTTTCATGAACTAAAATAAAAATCTAAGACATTACATAAATTAGAAAAGAAATGTTTAAGAAGTAGTAAAAATAGACAATCTACAAGCTCGCGTTGTGAGCTTGTAGATCTGCTATTTTCACTATAGTTTGGGTCCCGGTCAAACGTCTAATTTCCTTTTTGAGTCTTGCTAAATACAGTGGTTTTCAACCAGTGGTCCTTGAGGCGGTTCCAGGTGGTCCCCAGCTAAATGATGGAGAGTTGGTAACCAAATGGACCCTTATAGATCTTTAACTCTTGAGAGTGTAAAATGAAACCATTCATGTTTACACTCTTAAGAGTTAAATTATTGTCTGAATTACTTACTTTTCAAGAATCTACACAATTAGAAAATGTAGAAGAATGGTTATTTTGATCAACGTTTGCCTGTTATCTCTCCTAAATACAGGATGGAATTGTGGACAAAAGCCAAAAAACCTTAGTTTTGGGTCTGAGAAACTAAACCTCATCAAATGGTGGTCCGTAGCTAAAATGCAGACTAAAAGGCCCTGGTAACAAAATGGTTGAAAACCACTTTGATTAAAGCTTGTACTATTGTACTATAGTACCTCCCTCCATCTGTCTGGGGCATGTGTTGACAAGGTTTGGGGGTTGTGTGAGTGTACAAAAAGGCATGGGGGGGGCGGTATAGTAATAAAGGACTGTCATTACATCATTATGGTGTGACCAGAGTGACAGTAGGCTGTATGGGGACGAGACAAGTCCCTGGACAGTGAACACAGAAATATTGTGTGGCGTGTTGTCAAACATGCCTGAAATTGTAAAACAGTGAGCACTGGAATCAGACTTGAATATAGGTTCCCATTATTTAAAAAGAGTCGTATATCATACCTCCATATATGGTCATCCTCGTGGCATCACGCCTCCATATATTGTCACACCTCCTGACATCACGTCTCGTGACACGTCACGCCACCATATGGCCATCTCCATATATGAAGGTCACGACACTGACCTCATCTAACCCTGGATAACCATACATGGAGAAGACTGGATCATCACCTAGATCTGCATATATGGAGCTGGCCAGCAACTCTACATCTAACCTCAAACCCTTAGATCTCCATATATGGAGCTGACCTGTTCTGAGATTCCATGTTGATCTCACCCCACCCGTCCTTCCTGTTCTGACAGGAATGTTCTGATGTTGATCTGACCTCATTAAACCCTGTACACTCAAGACACACTCCATATATGGCCAGTACAGAATTCATTCCATATGCTGATCTGACCCCCCATGGCAAAGCGCCAGCACTCACCCAGCATATACAAATATACAAGACATCAACAGTAAAGTGTGAATGGAGTTTCTAGGTGAAAATGTTTTATTTAGGTGCCAAAATCTGTTTTCATTTTAAATCTGTTTAAGTTAAATAACTCAGAAACTACAAAACATTTAAAAGTAAAAAGTTCCAGCATGTGTGTCCACAGTAAACTGGATTATAAAAAAGTGTGAATGGAGTGTCTAGGTGAAAGTGATGTGCCATTATACATTTCTCAAACTATATCACTATATTTCTAAAACTATGAAACATTTCAAAGATTCCTTTTCAGGCAAACATGTCCACCGTAAGATGAACCTGAATAGCTTTGAATGGGGTTTCTAGGTGTACGTATGTAGGACTAGTAGCATGCCAAAGTTTGTGCTATTGCCATTGAGAATGCATTGGGCGTTTAAGTTAAATAACTCAGAAACTACAACACATTTCAAAGTAAAAAGTTCCATCATGTGTCTCCACAGTAGGCTGAATTATAAAAAGTGTGAATGGAGTTTCTAGGTGAAAGTGCTTTTTTGACGTGCCAATATCTGCCATTGAGCCCCATTGTAAATTTCTCAAATTTGAAAGCACTATATTTCTAAAACTATGAAACATTTCAAAGATTCCTTTTCAGGCAAACATGTCCACCGTAAAATGAACCTAAATAGCTTTGAATGGGGTTTCTAGGTGTAAGTATGTAGGACTAGTAGCATGCCAAAGTTTGTGCTATTGCCATTGAGAATGCATTGGGCGTTTAACTTAAATAACTCAGAAACAACAAAACATTTCAAAGTAAAAAGTTCCAGCATGTGTCTCCACAGAAAGCTGAATTATAAAAAGTGTGAATGGAGTTTCTAGGTGAAAGTGCTTTTTTGACGTGCCAATATCTGCCATTGAGCCCCATTGTAAATGTCTCAAATTTGAAAGCACTATATTTCTAAAACGATGAAACATTTCAAAGATTCCTTTTCAGGCAAACATGTCCACTGTAAGATGAACCTAAATAGGTTTGAATGGGGTTTCTAAGTGTAAGTATGTAGGACTAGTAGCATGCCAAAGTTTGTGCTATTGCCATTGAGAATGCATTGGGCGTTTAAGTTAAATAACTCAGAAACTACAAAACATTTCAAAATAAAAGTTACAGCATGTGTCGCCACAGTAAGCTGAATTATAAAAAGTGTGAATGGAGTTTCTAGGTGAAAGTGCTTTTTTGACGTGCCACTATCTGCCATTATAAATTTCTCAAATTTAAAGCGTAAGATGAACCTAAATAGGTTTGAATGGGGATTCTAGGTGTAAGTATGTAGGACTAGTAGCATGCCAAAGTTATATTTTTTTTTCTGACGGCTTACTATAGCATGTCGTTTTTCGTGATTTTGGACTATTTGAAAAAAAGATGAAAATCATGAAAAAATGATATACTATAGTTCATGGTTTCGGACGGCATACTATAGCATGTCGTTTTTCATGATTTTGGAGGATTTGAAAAAAAGATGAAAATCATGAAAAAACGACATACTATAGTCCATGGTTTGGGACGGTATAATATATTTTGTCATATTTTCATGATTTTGGGACACTATGTCAGAGCCAGGACTTGAACCTGCAGCCTCCTGATTCCCAGGCAGGCTCTGTACCCAGTGTGCCACTGTGCATGCTGTTATTAAAAGGCCGAATAGATAATGACAGAAGAGCCAGAGACTTCCATTGTGGTTCATAAACATTCGAACGTCTAGAGATAAACAACAGCAAAAGAAACTAAACAAATCTCCTGTTATTTTATTTTTTGTATTTTATTTTTGTATCAATGTTGAATTTCTCAAATTTAAAAGCACTATATTTCTAAAACTATGAAACATTTCAAAGATTACTTTTCAGGCAAACATGTCCACCGTAAGATGAACCTAAGGTTTGAATGGGGTTTCTAGGTGTAAGTATGTATAGGAGTCAGTAGGACTAGTAGCGTGCCAAAATGTGTGCTATTGCTATTGACAATGCATTGGGCACTTAAAGTTTATATTAAAATAACTAAGAAACATTTCAATGTAAACGGTTCCACCATATGTGTCCACAGCTGCTTAATTATAGTGCATAATACAGTAACATATAACATAAACATACAGTAAACAGCTGGGGGTGATTTCTGGTGTTAAGATTAGACTTTAGGTTTCCAGTAACAAATTGCAGCAGGTGCTCTTTTATGGCGGTTTTGAGGGAGATTAAGGAGTCACTTTTTGATATCTGTTGGTAGGGCATTCCACAGTTTGGTGGCATAGAAGTAGAACAAATTTAACCCCATGTGCCGAATCTGAGTTGAACGAGATCAGTGGAGCTCCCTCTGGTGTTGTGCCTGTGTGTCTTTTACGTTATTTGTAGTTTGCATGGGTGCGCCAATAAGTCTTGAGTATCTTGAAGACCAGGCTCATTGCAAGTTGCTGTAAATGGTGCATTTATATAGCGCTTTTATCCAAAGCGTTTACATAGATTGTGCATTACATTCACCCGTCCCATTCACACACACATACACCGATGGCACCGGGCAGAAGAAACCATGCAAGGCACCAACCTGCACATCAGGAGCAATTAGGGGTTCAGAGTCTTGCTCAAGGACACTTCGACACTAACTCTGGGGGAGCCCGGGATCGAACCGGGAGGGGGTTGGCCGCTCTACGCTGCCGTCCCTGTGGCCACTGCTGTACTCTGTGCTCTACCCTGAGCCATCCAACCCTAGCATAATGAACAGGGGTTAGGTGAGTTCTAGGTGTGAGGTTCTAGGTGTGAGGAAGTATTAACCTGACCATTTTGTTTTGAGATGTCTGAAGCCTTATTTTTTAATGCCTTTGTGGTGCTACAGTACCATATGGTGCATGTATGATAGTCAAAATGACACTGGATGGATGAGTGTTTCATCTAGTGTCCTCAGTATAGAGGGTATGCGTGTGACATCATTATACCCGGAAGTTATGCTGGAACGCCTACTGAGTGGCAAAAAAACTACTTTCTGGCCTTGACAGCCCATACATTCAAACAGAAAAGTCAAATTTCATGGCATTAAACGACATTAAACAACGTTGAACTCACTTTGCCACTCGATTTGCCACTCACTTTATGCATGCGCAATTGCGCATACCCTCTATATTTCTACTGATCAACGAGGAGATCCTGCTTTAATTTGTCCTCTAAATTGTGCTCTAAAATACAACCCAGGTAGGTAATTTCTTCTTTCCCTGTGATAGCATTGTCACCCACTTTGGCATGCAGTGAACACTTAGCAGTTCCCAACGCAAAGCAGAGGAGCCAGCAGAGAACAGGCCCGATCCGTCTCCATCCTCCACAGAGATGTCACACTGAAAAGCAGCACAGACCCACAGCATGATGACTACAACATCTATGGTATACTCCTGCATGATGACTACAAGATCTACGGTTACTCGTCTCAATCCATGATTGTTATTGCCTCAACACCGTCTGATAAACCAGTTTGTCTGCAGTCAAACAGCAACGGCAAGGATTTCCAAACACAAAGCAGAGCCAGCAGCACAGAACAGTCCAAACATGCAGTCCTCACCTCCAAGAGAAGGCGCGAACTACAGCACGCCATGTCCAAAATAAATAACATAAATATCACAAAATGGCAACAAACATTAATGACATTTATTGTATCGATTCATCCTGTCTCCTTCCACCGTGCCTTCTAATAAAGATGTGTAATTATATGTAATTAAAAACTCATCTCTTAAAAAAACAACAGCACACCTACAATTCAGATGGCATTTGCACTCTTTAGCCTTTCAAGTGTCGCATATGGTGCAACTGCCACATAAGGCACACATGTTGCCACACCAGATGTTCTACAGCCATAAAGGCAATCAAAGTGAGCGACCGCTTTCATTAAAAGGCACTCCGGTTTAATGATGGAAGGCCCCTGACACACACACACACACACACACACACACACACACACACACACACACGACTATACGTACTATATATATATAGAGGGGGGGGGGGGGGGTAGAGGAAGAGATGGAGAAAGAGAGAGAGGGAGGGAGGGAGAGAGAGGTATAGGAGAGGGTGGGAAACAGAGAGAGGGAGACAGATGGAGAGAGAGAGAGAGACACACAGAGAGTACCCGGACCTGATTCCCCTATATTCCTCGTTGACCCAGCAGTGGTGGAAAAAGTACTCTATTTGTTTTTTACTTAAGTAAAAGTATCAATACTGCAATGTATAAATACTATACATACAAATACAAAATGTACTTAAAGTACCAAAAGTACAAAGTACTCATCATGCAGAATGAATGTCCCATTTCACAAGTTCATGTATGAAACAGATTTTGAAAAGAGCAGATCTACAAGTGGATCGGCTATTTTCAAATGGCCGAAATATATATTGGGCTGACGTTGTAATGTAAATGTAACTTTTGGGTAATACTAATTCAAAATCTACAAAGTAAATAGCAACTAAAGTTTTCAAATAATTGTAGTGGAGTAAAAGCACAATATGTGCCTCTGAAACGCAGTGGAGTAGAAGTAAAAGTACTGGAGAATTGACTTACTCAAGTAAAGTACAAATACCTCACAATTGTACTTAAGTGCAGTAACAGTACTTAAGTAAATGTACTTAGTTACTTTCCACCACTGCCTCCCAGTGCATGTGCATACCACAGGCCCCATGGCTGTGTGCTCCAAACCGCAGTTAAGCAGCCCCGGCTGGGGTGCGTGACGGCATGCAGTGCAGCGCTGCCCCGGGCCCCTGTGAGCAGCCTGCTCTCACTTAGCAGTGGAGGCAAGAGAGATCATTAACAGATTTGGGCTCTGAGCGAAGCACAGCGCAGGAGGGAGCCCGGATCACATCACGCCTCTCAGGGAAATCACACAGTAAAATCTCAGTGTTCATTTATCTACCAAAAGTGTGCAAATGGAAATAATGCACACTAAATTAAGACCAAGAATTTTTGATGTGCAGAAACCTTTTTTTTTCTCCTTCTTTCTTTTGGGGTTTATCTTTTCGAAACTGCTTAAGTACCTCTTAACTGGTTTTCCTTTCCCGCTTTTGGGATAGGAAATGTTCTAACACACTAAACCCTGGATAGGGAATGGAATTTGCCAAGTCAGACTGTACTTCCTCACTGTACGACCTATCAAGTGTCCCAGTTGTTGTCTCCACCAGGCCCAAGGCATGGGGAGAGTATGTTTTGCACTTCGTCTGTCCGTCTGTCGTTTTTCAACATACTAAGTAGGCCTATGTCGTTTTTCGACATACTATAGTACCGGTATGTTGTTTTTCACCGTTTTCGCTGATAAAACAATCATGAAAATCATGCTTTTCGATGTTGTTTTTCATGGTTTTGACGATATAACAAATTATGAGAGAAATAATGAAAACCATGAAAAATTACATACTATATTATGTCGTTTGTCATGGTTTTTGACAACATACTATAGCATGTCATTTTAAGTGGTTTTCATCTTTTTTCATCGTCGAAAACCATGAAAAAGTGAGGGAAAGAGAGTGGGGGGACATAGAACCTTTTCTGAACATTGAAACGTTTTTGGTTAAGCGGGGAACATAGAACCTTTTTGGGGGGCGGGGATTTGGGAACATAGAACCTGGAGAACATAGAACTTTTTTGAGTGGGGAACATATAACCTTTTTTGGGGGTGGAGGGAGTGTGGAACACAGAACCTGGGGAACATAGAACATAGCGATGACCACAATGCCCTAGTGTCAGAAAGTCAGAAGCCAAACAGAGACTTTCATCTGTTTTCCTTTTAGTTTTTGCGGCATGGAATTCTAACTCCACGCAACCAAACAGTCAGTGTGAATTTTGATGTGAGTCACAAATGACTTAAGGACTTATGGGAAATACTTAAATGTTTTTTTTCTCAGACATTATAAACCATCCATGACGAATTGGGTTTACACAGCATGTTTATTCAATGCTGTGTAAACCCAATTTGATTCCCTCAAGTTGAACACCAATCATTATACAGCAACAGCATGTTACTTAAGGCTTATGTGCAGATTACTAAACAGCATCGATTTGTGATCAAACTGAACATAAACTGAGCAATCACATATTCAGATTCAGTTGTGAATGTTATTTATTAATTCGAATAAAAACATATAAAAACACATCAAGACATACAAATTATGAATATAGACAAAACGTACGTATTTGGCATTTAGATAAAACGATTGGGAGCCATGGTGTACCATACGCAGATAAATAATCTTCCATGGAGTCCATATTTTGGGAAATGTCATTATAGGCAAAACATTTCTAAACACTTAATTTCAAATAAATTCAAAAATAAAGAAAATAGCCGATCTACAAGATCAACACGGCCACGCATCACAATGCAACATGAGCTTGTAGCCCGGCTAATTCCACTATTTTGCCATATGACAGTTAGTATACTGTAGAGCTCAAGTGGTTAATAACATCGATGTTGTCCCTCCAGGAAGTTAATTTCCCGTGGTATCCTCGTCATTCTTTCTGTTCGATGCAGAATACTCGGGACACCAAGTGAACACAATAACCACTTGAACCACAGCATCCATATTCTGGGGGGGGGACGACATTCAATGGCCAAAGATAGCCGATCGTACCGTATGTACTGTAGACCAGCTTTTTTTTGCTAAGATATTTGGTGTGTAGACGAGGCAAAAAGGAGGGTGTAGTAACAGACTATAGATCTAGGGGACTCCGGTTAACGAGTTATGTAGGGTTACAGTGTTTAAGAGAAGAGACCATGTGGTAAGAATCTAAAGTGTGTTAGTTCTAGAGAGAAGTGAGTCTATCGCGTTCTATATGAAGTCGTGGCCTGGCTCTGAAACGAACGAGTACTCGTTATCTGTACAATAGATAACATCTGGTCTCATAAAGAGGAAAAGAAGCCACCGGCATCATCAGAGAAGAATTCAGAAAGCTTTCATGCTTGGTTTAACATGTATGCTTTTCCTTGGTGTAGCTGACATCATGCCAGAGGTGTCTAGTCATGTGCCACGGGAAGGCTGAGTGTGCATCTTTTCATTCCGGTCGTACATCACACTGTAGGAGTACACTAATTAGCTCTACCGGCTGCAAATTATTAGTGAAATGGCCTGGTGTACGAAGGAATACCTTTTTTTGGGCAATCATATTAAACTATCAGAAAACGTGTCGCGGATATTTCACATCAAGCTCTTTGGTAGCGACGCCTCATTCATCTCATACAGATTGATGCTCTTATTTGTGCTGAGAAATTGACCTCATTTCAAAGATATTCACATTCTGTGTGGAGGCTATTTTGGCCACATGACGTGACACCATCATACGACCAAGTACATTCTGTTCTGTTTTGATCAGAACCTGTACACACATGTCCCTCCATGGCAAGTGACTGACTAGGGACCTCTGGCTTAGGTGTCCTTGTAGTGATCACAACTAATTACAGTACTTAGGTGAGTGCAGGTCACATCAGGGCTAGGGCCCAGGCGGTTCTGGTTTCATCTTGAATCCTAATTCATTGAAGCATATGTGATGGAAGGTGCAGATTGCAGAACCTGATGATGACCCTAGTATTGGATAACACAAGGTAGTTACATTATTAGTCACATTCTGTGGACCGGGTGCCCGGGTGGATGTCTTGGTGTAGAACTGAAGAACGTCACTCCTCCTCCTGTCAAATCAGATTGTCGGTGAGAACGATTGGGTTGATCGATCAAATAACCTCCTCCTCGCTGGTGCAAATACACTCGATAGGGACGATCACGTCAATTCATTTAGAATGCCATCTCATTTGGCTTTCTCCATGATAACTTGCATATTGACATGCACAGTCTGGGGCACAGATAAACAACATTTGTGTTTTAATTCCCTTTGTAAACCGTGGTAGTACAAAAAAAAGCATTTCACTGGAAAGAGTCAGGAACGCCGTTTCTGCCGGCCTCCTTTGAGTTCAAAGGTCGCCAGGGTGCTGACGTTAAGAGTGCCTCCTTAGTCCTTCCAGTGGAGGTTTGGGAGTTGGGGTGTTTCCCTCCCGTACTTGTCTTTATAGCACAGCAGTGGTTCTCAAAGTGGGGTCCGGGGACCCTCAGCGTTCCTCGAGGGGGGTTCCAAACGGACCCTTATAGGTCTGTAACACTGAGAGTGTATGAATGGAAGCAGTATGGGTCCACTTGCTTCCATTTCGTACGCTCTCAGAGTTACGGGTGTCGTTGAAATAAAAACAATAATAAAAACATTTGAGAACCACTGTTAAAGTCTGTGGCCCCTTTTCCACCAAAGGAACTTTTTTTCTAGAACTGGTTCCGTTCTAGATTCTTGGAACCTTGGTGCTTTCACAGAACCGGCGGCCATTTCTCGGTTCCAGTTCCGAACGAACTTTTAGGGTTCTGAACCAATTCATTTTCAGCGGGAAACACCGTGAACTGGTTCAATATTAGGCGGTGAAAACAAAGAACCGAACTGGTTCAACCCCGGTGGAAAAGGGGCCTGTCAGTCTTGTGTGGGTGTGTGTCCTCAGACCACCGACACGCCCTGCGTGGGACAGGTGAGCAGTGAGGCCACGTCGGGCCTGTCGATGCGTCCCAGCGCCGAGCACAGCAGTCCCAGCGTGGAGCCCTCCTTTTGGGCCCAGCTGGAGAGCAGGGTGCGGGCCGGCGCCTCCCCTCGCCCGAACACCTCCAGCTGCTCCGACTCGTAGCCCAGCACGGAGCCCAGCTGCCACCAGCCCCAGCCCGACGCGCCGCCCGCCTCCTGCACGAGGCTCTCCACCTCCTCCTGCCTGTGCGGCGGAAGGTTGACGTACAGGCGGTTGTCCGGCTTGCTGTCCCGCCTGCTGCCTGTGGAAATAGACGCAATAATAATCGTAAGACTTTGTGTTTTATGTACCCAACTTATTGGTTTTATACATGTTTATATATTGTTATTTGTATGTCTGGCCTCGTGGGGAAGGATGGTGGGTGGATGGGGAGGTTGGGGTAGAAGGGAGTTGTGGGAGAAAATATAAAAACAAAGGGTTGTATTATCTCTGTAAATAAAATTGTCTGCTTACTCTTTGAATAAATTTTGTTTTAAAAAAAGAAAAAAATCACAAGATTAATTTATGAAGCGATTTTGAAAACAACATAGTGCTTTGTATGAGTCACGCTGTTAATTCAGTTGTGGAACAATAAGACATTTTCACCATTGTGAACTAAGAAGACCAATAAAAGGGAACAGTGTCAAGTTATCTCAACTCGCATATTGAGTTATGAGTATGACTGCACAAAAGAATGAGACATTTAATGCCAGAGGAAAACCTTTTGGGATTCAAAGACGTGAAATAAAATGAGTTGGGTTTTTACTTTCTTTCAATGTTTATCCATTTTAAAATACACTGAGGTCCTGTAGTCGTTAGTTTGAAGCAGAGAACTTGTATATCCATATGTCATCTTTTTAGATTTCTTCAGAAATTAATGCCATATTTTAGTGAATGGGATGTGGCTGGTGACACGGCTGGTAACCATGTTACTTAATTACTTTTTCCATGGGACAGCATTACGCAAAAAGTAGGTATCTACATGCTCTGTGAGTTTGTAGATCTGCTATTTTCACGACTTTTGGCACATTTTGAAAGATGTTGCTTTATACATTGGATCCATTAGAGCACAGGTTCTTTTTTTCTATTTCCTGAAAAGTATCCATTTTGGTAGTTGCGTTAGTTGCGTTAGTTGCGTTCATAGTTGCGTTCCGTGCACTCGCACAGAATTCGCCATCTTTGCGCCAACCTGGAACTTAGGGTGACCATATTCTGAATTCCCAAAAAGAGGACAAATGCGCACGTGCATGTGTCGTGCATGTGCGCGTGCATGTGCCGTGCGTGCACGTGTTGTGTGTGCGGCGAAAACAAAATGTGGGTCACAGAACCCGCACAAAATGCAGGTTGTCAGATGTCAAGATAACCTATGCTCCTACATTTAATCAAATATGCTCTATATTAGTTATGTATTAATTTAAAGCAGTGGCTCTCAAAGGGGTGATCCAGGGACCCTCAGCGTTCCTTGAGGGGGTTCCAAATGGACCCATTACAGGTCTGTAAAACTCTGTCTCAGATTGACACTTTGAAATAAGTTGTGTAAGGCGAGTGTGACAATAATACATGTAATAAACATCGTAATGTAATAATGCAGTACCTTTGCTGGGCTGATTGTCCTGGATGCTGTGGGAGTCCAGGAAAACGCCACTGTCACTATGGAGCTTCTCTCCCTCTGGAGATGTTCCCAGCTCAACACGGGCCTTCGACAAGGCCTTCTTCTGTTTACACGACATCCAGCTGAGGAGAACGGAGCAAAACACTGTCAGATGAAAACTGCCAGCGCCAGTGGAAAATCACAAAAGTCCAAGTAAACTACACATGAAGGCTGTTCTAGTCACATAACTATTGTTTATGTTGAAGAAAAAGCTATGAGAATGCGGACCGTTGCTGTTCGTTTCGAAAGTGATGAGAGAACAAAACCAGATCACAGCTTTCATATTTTTGGCATAGATTACTTAAATTGTGTTGAGTGAGTCAATCAACTTTTCCATGCCAAGGACACCCACACAGACATTGCATCTGGCTGCAGCCCTTTACATTGAAATGGCTTAAAAGAAACCCCCAAAATAACAAAAATAGATCACAAAAAGTCACATCACACATCTTCTCCCCCCCATTGCCATACTGTAGATGGCTCCCACTAAGCCCCTCAAACCCTTGCTTGTGTGAGGTTCATACTGGGGAACACCACCCTCTCCGCTCCACCACAATGGAAAATTTGTGGCTTGAGCGCATGAAATGGATGTAAAGTTGCCTCCATTAAGATTTGGAAGAGAGAATACTCTGGTTCGTTTAACTGGCGATTCAATCACTTTTGGTGGTTTTGACAGTATATTTCCCCATCAGCACCACGTCAGGCACAGTTAGCTAACATCGAACCACATCAACCATGTGTGTCCTTATTCGGGGCATGTCATAATAAGCCAACAATCAGAAAATATTGGCAAACATTTGGCGAAAATAGCAGATCTACAAGCTTTCAGTATACAGGGTTCTTAAGTGGTTCATTCCAAGAGTTAACCCATTGAGACCTGGAATGCATATGTGTCGCTTTAGCTTTTAACCACATTTTGTTTACACTTCAGCTAAAAAAAACGTGAAAATGTGTGCAAATCTTTGTATATATATTCGTTCACAGCAAACGATTTTAACTCAAATCTTTTCTTCTGGGGGGTCCCTGGAACATCATATTTTCAGATGGGGTTCGGTGGCCAATTAAAAATGTTGGGGTCCTTGACATGAAAAGGTTTGAGAACCACTGATATAGAAACATAGGTTTTTCAGGTCTCAATGGGCTTTAACCAAGGGGGCAGGCAGACTTTCCAACGTTGAAGCTCTGGGTCCTAGTGGTAGGAGGAGGGACTACAGGCGGACCCGTGGATTCATGACCGGGAAACCCCGTGCAGCTGGGCTTTAACGTTGAGCGCTCGGTTGCCCTACGTCACTCAGGACCTCAAAGTTGAGGTCCTGGGAGGGACTTCCGGCAGTCTTCCGGGTGCTTCAAAACGCCACTGAGCAACTTCCACTGACATGAATAGCTGGGGGGGCGGAGCTTCGCGCCAGTTCAGTCTCTATTATATATATACTCTATGGCTTTAACCCATTTTGGGCGGTAACCCCTTTTGGTGTTTTAAACATTGTTATAATTTAGCTATTGAAAAATAGCAGATCTACAAGCTCATAGCGCGCCACCGAGTGGCGCGCTATGAGCTTGTAGATCTGCTATTTTGAAAATGTTTATTTCAGAAAACTGGAGGATTTAGAATATTTTTTTTAAATTTTGAGGTCAGGCCTAAATGGGTTAAACAAACGGATTTCACTGCACAACGTGATCACCGGACAGATGCCGCTGGTGGGCTGAGGAGGATCCGTCGCTCCCTGACGGACGAGAGCTCACCATTTATAAGCGACGTAGATCAACAGGCCCAGCACCACTGCGGCCAGCACCGACATGTAGGCCAGCCTGGCCAGGTTGTTGCTCCCGCTGGCCTCCTCGTCCTGCGACGGGGTGTGCTTATTGGGGGACCCGGCATCGCCACCGGGGGCCGGGCTGGCCTCTCCTCCCTCCTCCTCGTCCAGTATCTCGTCTAGGAGGCCTGGCCAGCGAGGAGCAACTCCATCACGGGAGCCGTCGGACTCTGCGGGGCGAGCCAGGATGTGCAGCTTCCTGTCTGAGGGGTGGGAAAAGAGAGAGAGAGAGAGAGAGGAAGGCATGTTAGGTACGTGTAGAGCCATGTGGTGAATACACGTCGTCGCTGTCTCGGGAAACCTTTTACAGTATGCCCCGGAAGTGTCACTTGGGGGGGGGGGGGGGGGGGGGGGGGGGGGAGACACACACACACACACACACACACACACACACACACACGCCTGCTTTCGAACCAGACTGCAAAAGAACAAGGAGGTGCGGCCTTTGCGCCCGTGGGCAGGCCCACGGTCACCTTAAGACGTTAATTAATTCGAAAGATTGTATTAATTCTAGCTATCCATCCATCTATACTATCATCTATCTGTCTAATATAACTAATATAACTGTATTAAAATAATACCCGTTATAAACGGAAGCTTGTGTAATGATTGTGCGATATGCCTGCCTGGCTCTTAACAGAGCGTTACAAGTTTTAAAACTCACAAACGAAATTGGCGTTTCCATTCATACGAGGAACTCTAAAATACAAAGTAATGCCTGCCATAATAGAGCCTGAACTCTATTATGTTAAAAACGGATCTTGTGTAATGTGCCTGCCTGCCTCTTAACAGCGCTGCCTGGCTGTCAGCCTGTCAGCCTGTCACTCAAGACGTGTTCTTTTGCGGTCTGGTTCGAAAGCAGGCAGGGGGGGGGGGGACGGACTTGTGTTTCAATGGATCTGGTGG
Source organism: Electrona antarctica (assembly GCF_951216825.1). Taxonomy (NCBI): domain Eukaryota; kingdom Metazoa; phylum Chordata; class Actinopteri; order Myctophiformes; family Myctophidae; genus Electrona; species Electrona antarctica. The sequence continues at coordinate 16,606,035 of NC_136811.1, forward strand.
AGTAATTTAATCACACGCTGTTGTTGGTACATTTCGTTGGTTCGATAATATTTCTAAACCCCCACAGACACACTTAATCACTTTCACTCTTTCCAAAATGTCCACAGACTCCACACATGTGCGAAAATTCAGCTCCCACCAAGCAGCTCCCACCGCGTCGCATCGCTATGTTTAATGTGACACTCTCTTGTATGACGAAGTAGGACATTCAATTTACAAAAAAGTATGGAGATGCAAGGTTTCCGCCCGGAGACGGCCACAAACACGCAGCACGTGCACCCAGTGTGTGAACAACATATTTGGGCCTTGCGTAAATTACAGCCAGAAATAATCCCACAGAAGCCAGCATGGCCGACGCAAGGACAGATTGAGCCGAGCGTGCAGGCGGAGCGGGGTCTCCTGTGGGGTTGAGGCCTCGCCCTAGCCTCTTCCATCCTCATCTGCCCTCCTGCGGTCCTGGCCTATTTTAGGATCAAACGCGCCACGGGACTACGCTGACCTCTCTGGGGTCGCGCGGGTCACGACTTGTGGCGCCCCCTGCGTGCGTGCCCGACGACCTTGCTCACTCCTGGAGAGCGAGTGTAGGGGCCATTTGGGGAGCCGTCAGGGTGACGGGGGATGGGGAGGTGGGGGGGGGGAAGCTTTGCCCTAAAGATCTTGTCAAGCTCACGCCAATTGGGCTCTGGCACTTAAAGAGGCCTGTTCTCTCTGTGTTCTCTCGGGTTTCCAATGCAGGGCACAGACGTGTTAGTGAGCGAGCTGAGGCATGGGTGCAGGTGTTGACCACATGTACCCCCAGCCCCCCCCCCCCCCCCCCCCCCCCCTCCTTTCATCTTGGACTTTTGCTACTTTTGCCTGCAATGTTTCTTTAACCCTTTAAAGACCTGAGGCCGATTCTATGAATGCCTTCTAAATAAAAGTTCTCACGCTTTCAAGATTTTTTAAATGTTCAAAAATAGCACATGTACAAGCTTGTGAGCTTGTGTATTAATCTGCTATTTTTGAATAGCCAGCACAAAAATCCCATCCCATTGTGTGTGTCCCTCCATACACACGTCTGTATTACTGGACTTGTGAATTGTAGTGAATCCACTTTTATGAATGCCATTCGTAAAATTGCCATATGAATGCCATTATAATAATTTGCCATCGCCTCATCGTTTTCGGTGCTCGACACAAATGTGTAACTAAGTCAATTATAAATCAGGCGTATCCCAAACCCTAAGCCCTAAACATAATCGTTAGGTTAACCTCGAAATGTCTAAGCCATGCCTAAACCCCAACCTGAATATTTCCCTAATTGTAAGCGTAACTCAAAAATGTCTTTTTGTAACCACAAAACATCCAATACTCTTGGGTTAGGGCCAGGAAATGTTCATCACAATATCTATTTCTCAAACTCTACTGTACTTGTGGTGGGGACATTAGACCCTCACGAGTACAGTGATACAAGTACACACACACACACACACACACACACACCAGTGGTGGAAAGTAACTAAGTATATTTACTTGAGTACTGTACTTTACTGTACATTTTTTAGATATTTTTTTTATTTCCAGTACTTTTACTTCTACTCCACTACATCTCAGAGGCAAATATTGTACTTTTTACTACTATTTATTCGAAAACTTTAGTTGCTTTATAGATTTTTATGACAAAACATCACTTGAAAACAGCATTAGAAAATAGCAGATCTACAAGCTCACAATTGCGAGCTTGTAGTATTTCTAAATTGCAGTATTGATATTTTACTTATGCAAAACATTTGAGCGCGCACGCACGTGCACACACGCACGTGCACACACACACACACACACACACGTGCACACACACACACACACACACACACACACACACACACACACACACACACACACACACACACACACACACACACACACACACACACACACACACACACACACACACACACACACACACACACACACACACACACACACACACACACACACACACACACACACACACACACACAGCTGTTGAACTCACCCATGCAGAGGGTGTCAGAGTTGGGAATGCAGGCTCTGATCTCCACCTCACTGTCGGAGCAACGGGTACATGTCTGGCAGGCCTTGGAGTGGTTGTGCTCCTCGGAGAACGTTCCCGGCCCGCAGAGCCGACACTGCGCGTTGCCCCAGGCGTCGCACTGGCGCACCGCACCCTCCCCACGCCTGCAGGTGGAGCACAGGGCGCACAGACCCTCGACGCTCGCACCGTCCCGCCACAGGTAGAAGCGTTCGCCACACTCGCAGTGCGTCTCCCGCACGGCGGAGCAGGGGGCGACCTCGGGGAGGCCCACCGGACAGCGGGCGCACGGGAGACACGGAGACAAGCCCTCGGACGGGGAGAAAGTACCTGTGGGAAAACGGCAGGAGTAGAGATTCAACGCGGATATTCAATTTACAATTTAGGCATTTAGAAGACGCTCTTAATCCAGAGCGATTTACAGTAAGCAACAACTACACATGGTAATACATCAAATACATAGAAATAGTCATCAAGGATCAAGCAAGCTAAGAAGAACCTAACATCTGTTTAACAGTAGAATATCTGTACAATGAAACTAAGAGTACACACACACTATAGAGTGCTATGTCTACATAAAAATGCTATCTAAAGTTACATAAGGTTAGCCTTTACATACACCTGTGAGGTTGTCGAGGCTAGTGCAAGTGCTAGGGGCTAAGATGGAGTCTGAAGAGGTGGGTTTTCAGACTACGGTGGAAGATTGGGAGTGAGTCTGCGGTTCTGATTGCAATGGGAAGTTCATTCCATAGTTTTGGATATTGGATATAGTTTTGGATATTCAGCGGCTTCTCCAAAGAATCTGGACGTCCGTTCTGAGCGTCAGGGAGTGTTTAAGTGAAGCAGACATGTCTAAAAGCTCCCAGCCATGTGGAAAATAAGGCTTTTTGAGAGACATGACAGTGATAATGATAAGGTAAGTATTCTGTATTCTGTATATAGGTACAAGTATCATTACATTATAATTACTCACCCTTGGGGCATGCTGCACACTTGGTGTCTTCTTTCCCGCATTCTACCTCGACTTGGAAGCCAGCGGGACACAGACTGCAGCACTGACCCGACGTGGTGAACTTCTGACTGGCACAGGAATCTGCAAGAGCAACCTGCAAGAAAAGCTGACAGTTAACTTACATGCAAAAAATATGTAGACATTATGGCTAAACCGGTAGCGGTGTGATCGTGGCATGTTGGACCATTTGAGACCAGTGTTCTTTGTTTTACTGTACATGAATGCATGGCACACAAAAAAACAATAAGCCCCTCCTCGCCACTTCTCGGGGAAAACACTTACTAGCAAACACGTTGCTGTGTCGTTTCTAGGCCCTATTCTACAGAACAGATTTTGCTTTTGTTCAGGGGGGGACTTTTTGTGCCTTGGACCACATGTGGGAAGGAAATCACACACGCAGATGGCCCACTCCCTCGCCGTTGGGGTAAAAAAAAATGGTTGAGTGGGTGGATTGAAAATGGACCCTTTTTATATCTTTTAATCTGCCTCAGTTTTCACCCCGAGAACGCGGTCCGATGTCTTATCTGCAGCGGGGAAATGGAGAGCCCCGTCTGAGTGGGACGACCAGGTCACACATTCCTGAGGGCTTGTACAGGAGAGTGGGTGCCCGACGCCTCATTTATATACTCGGCCTCGCCGCTGTCGGGCTCAGTAAATAACAAGCGCACAACGCATCACGAATGTGACGCGTTGTGAGCTTGTATATCCGCTAGTGTACGTACGGCATGCAACCTCACCAGCATGCAAGTAAAGTTTATGAATCAGGCCTGACAGGAATGGCTGGCTTCAATCAGACGGCCTTACAGCCAGTGGAAAGAGTTAAGACATGAAGGAGGGAGAAAAAAAACACCCACACTGAAGAGGAGGAAGGAAGAAGGAAAGCGTACGGCTTCCTCCCTCCCACACGGACACATTCCAAATCGCTACCGTGAATGACATTTGACGTGTGTGTGTGTGTGTGTGTGTGTGTGTGTGTGTGTGTGTGTGTGTGTGTGTGTGTGTGTGTGTGTGTGTGCGTGTGCGCGCGCATGCAGCATGTACAGTCTAATAACTGTTTGTATCAATGACTGTGTGTATCAATGACTGTGTGTCAGTCGTGTGTGTACACAACACTGTGTGCGGTGTGCGCGCATGTGTGTGTGTGTGTGTGTGAGAGTGTGTGTGTGTGTGTGTGTGTGTGTGCTGAGCATGTTGTCATCCTCAGAAACAGAGAGCAACACATAAAGGAGCTAGGCTGTCTCAGCCCCAGGCCAGGGTGTCAGTTAGCTGGGTCTGCCCAGCGTGTGAGTATCTGTTTGGGTGAGCGGGGGGCCTTTGAAGTTCCCCCACACCCCCCACACCCCTCCCCTCCAGTCCCAGCCCTGCAGGTGTGTGTCTGTGTGGAGGTCAGTGTTACGCCCCACCCCTCCCCCCCCCCCACACACACACACCCCCCCACCCATCCAACCACCCCCCACCACAGGCCCTAGTAAAAACGACGGCATCTTAAACATGCACACATTAAGGGGAGATTGGGCCGTAGTAATGTGCCCGGGGGTTGACAAGAGCAAACAGATGTGGAACAGCGAGCCTCCTGACTGTAGACTAGAGGGAAAAGTAACAAGCAAACAACGCGCTGATGTCTCTCTTTGTCTCTGGAGTTCTAGTCTGCTGCCAGGGAACACAGGCATGCAGCGTGCATGTGGTAACCTGTACAGCCTGCAATGAAGCCCCCCCTCCCCCGCCCTGAGCCCACCACAAGAACACACGCATGCGCACACACTTTGTAGTACACACACTTTGTGCGTGTGTGTCAAATGTGTGTGTCAATTTTGTGGCCTTGCATTTACTTACATTCATTCCATATCTCCTTACCCCGACCTCAAAGCTATAACCTCAACCCTAGCCTAACCCATGCCTGTGATACTTCGGTAAAAAAAATCTATGCCAACGCGCACACACACACATGCAAGCATGCACGCACTCACACGTAGTACACACACAGGCAGGCACACACAGACTCATGCCAGCCCTCCAGCCTCAACACTCTGAAATCTTTCCACCATGCTGATACTAGAGAGGAAGCGGCTGAGAAACCAAGTCCAGCCTCTTTCCAACAACAACAGGCAGTTTTACTGCAGCACTTTACAGACGGCCCAGATGATATCTGGGAGCCAGCCAAGCACCCCAGATCACAAGCATTAAGGGTTGTAGGTCCCAGCAGGCAGTAACTGGGAGGCAGCATGGAGTTGGCAGTCTGTGACCAAAGTATAAGCCTGGTGGAAACCAGACCAATCTGCCAGTGCAAAAAATGGGGATTTTTTTTATTTATAAATTGCCCCCGACAGATTGAGATATTAGTCTGGCCATGCCAGCTGTACAGCCGATGACAAAAAAAATCTGGTTTGTACGCTTCTGAAAAATGTGTGTAATCTGTGATTATGTGTGAACAACACAGCATTACGTTTTTTTGTAATCCGTGTTAAAAAGAAAATTGTAAAAAGAAATACGGAAGACGGAATACAAATCATTGATATTTGCTAGTGCCATTTGATTTGTAGTAGGCCCCAGTTCCTGCATGGGAGCACATCGGTGTTGTCTTTAGTAAAACTGCCATTTTGATATATTTGCACAAATATTGTGCAATAACCCAACTCAAGCTTGAGTCATAATGACCTGGAGCCATATGCCGGGCCCGGACGCATCTAGCGAACGTTGGCTAGCCGTGCTCCACGCGACAGATGGACCCCCTCAGAAAGCAATAGCTAACCCCTCAGCTCTATCTGCACGTTGATAAATATTTGGAGGCGGTGGCAGCTTGGCTGTTTTGTATTTATCTCCACTGCCAGTCTGGGTCAGGCCAGCCATAGGTCTGCTTTAGATCCATGAGTTTGACTGGAGAACTCTGCTCAACAACAGGAGCTGCCAGCAGCCTTGGCACTTCATCCAGCGGTGCCAAGTATAGAGTTAAAATGGCAGCATTTTAAGAGAGTGGTAACAGAGACGCAATGCAGAAGCCTTAATGACTTTAAGAAAGTTAAGAATGGCACCAAATATGTTCCATTACACCGTTAAAGTTACATTTTATGTTTCATTAACCTATTAAGAACAGGAAAGTGAATGTGTCATTTTATATTTTAGCTAAAAAGCATGATGATATTAGAACTAGAAGCTTATAGCCCGGCACTTCGTGCCATGATATGAGCTTGTAGATCTTCTATTTTTGAAAAATCGTGAAAAGGTGTGCAAATCTTTGAATATAGCCTATATTTTGATATGACTAAAGTGAACATTTTTAACTCCAATCTTTGCATCTGGGGGTCAAATACATATCATTTTGTGGGTCGTTGACATGAAAAAGTTTGAACACCACAAATATATCAATATATTAGGACATATAAGGATTTATAAAACATTTATAGAATCGGCCTGATGATGTTAAATGAAAGAGTTGTAACAGCAACCCCTGTGTTGATTAATAAGTAAAATTGTAAAAAGTAAATTTCCATTATGCAGTTAATTTGTATGTACTGGTATGGCATGGTATTACTAGATCACTAATTCACTGCACCGACTGAACATTATGCATGAGGCTAATTTGAATAACAGGGCGTCGGTGTAAACAAGAGTGAGAAATTGCATTTCATGAGTCGTTAAATTTATACCGTGGTTTTTGGAGTCTTTGTAAAAGCTTTACAAGAAAAAAAATACGCACAAATACTTCTATAAAAAGGGAGAGAAAAAACGCTGCAAATGTCTAGTCTGTGTATCTGTATACTACCCATTGATGTTTCAGGGCTTAAAACCCACTCTATCTAACTTTGGATCGAAACCTATACCTTTGCCTTCCTTTTGCAAGTCTCTCTTCTCTCTCTCAGCTGTGGAGAACGGAACTCTTGTCAGAACAGGGGATTAGTTCACTTCCCATTGTTGTCGACGATCTGTTATTTTTGTCTCACTACTTATACTATATACTAATACTTGTAGTATTTTATTTCCTTGTTTTATTGTGAATACTTGTAAATGTATGTGAAGTTGTTTGTGTGTATGAGTGTATAATATATATATATATTCTGTGAAGGTATGAAACAGCTGAGGTTGTGTGAAAAAAAAAGGGAAAAAAAGCAGTTGTAAGAAAAATTTATGCTTTTAATTCTGTGAAGTTGCCTAAACTGAAATAAAAAGAAAGTTAAAACAAACAAACAGGGGATTAGGGGTATATCATTGGCTATGCTGAATGAATTAATATGCACTTTAATTCCCTGCCATGGCTTACAAAATGGTTCTGTGTGGGGGATCTAACCCTGCTGGACAGCAGTGTGATTTCACTCATTTGTTCTCACCTCTGTGTTGATTCCAAACCACTCAGTTTGGAATGGGCGCATACACACACACACACACACACACACACACACACACACACACACACACACACACACACACACACACACACACACACACACACACACACACACACACACACACACACACACACACACACACACACACACACACACACACACACACACACACACACACACACACACACACACACACACACACACACACACACACACACACACACACACACACACACAGAAACATAACTGAATGCCACTGCTGTAAGAAAAATGCTCTGACCGTATATGTTCTTTCTACAGCTGGAGGATGACATGGCATTCCGTAAGCAGAGGGTTGTGGCACACGAGCATTTAATGCTTTGTATATTATGAGAAGCAGGAGTCTGAAATCAATTTGTGTCGTTACCAAGAGAAAATGAAAAGGGACTAAAAACCAGTGTAATGTGTTCTGGCATTCCTGAAACATTGCTTAATTAACAAAGCACAGGACAGAATTATACTATGTGCAAACCTTACGTAAAGTTTATACTCTGCTTGGCGCACTATCCAATGTGGAATACACATAAAAGGAAACTCTTTTACTACTGAGCAGTGAAATACGATATCTAACTTGAATGAGTCAGAATCAATTCCACTTATTTAATGATTGTAGCTACTATAGCTACTAATCAAACATTATTTATCTATTTCGTAAACAAATGTACGGTTCAGTGCTCGTTCTGCTAGTCTGCCCTTCTGTGTGATTGGAAATATGTAAACAATCATTAGCTTAGCACAGCGATTATAGTACCGCTCAAACAGTTAACCACTATAAAGAACTATAAAGAAGAAGCCATACACATAAGATTTTATCTGCCCCATGGGAGGAAAAAAAGAGGCAGGGCAGCAGTTGCTCAGCAGCCGCAATCTGCAGGGTTCCCTGGTGGGAAGAGAGCAGGGGACCACCACCACACAGTATGTATGCCCCTCAACACTACGGCTGCCTGAGTCACTCATTCAACACACATGTACACACACGTACACGCACGCACACACACACACACACACACACACACACACACACACACACACACACACACACACACACACACACACACACACACACACACACACACACACACACACACACACACACACACACACACACACACACACACACACACACACACACACACACACACACACACCAGGTCCTGTTTGACGTGATGAGATGAATGTGTAGTCAGGGGTGTGAATCTGATCTGAACATCAACATGAAAGACCAGGGCTATAGCTGTCACTCAGTCTCTCATTTTATCTCTGTGTCTATCTCTCTCTAACTGTCCCTTTTGTATAACTCTATCTTTTGCAATGTCCCTTTTGTATAAGTAATTGAATCCGATAACTGTTAAGTGTGTCTCTTCGGGTCTATATTCAGTCTATATTCAGTCAGTCTCTCTGTCTCATTTGATCTCTGTCTCTCTCACTGTCCCCGTGACCCCGTCTGTCTCTCTGCAGTCTGCACACTGCCTGACCCCCACGGCTTTCTGCCTCCAGTTGTAGTAAGCACTAAGCATTACAGATGAAACCTCCACTCCAACATGTGCTGCACATTACTGACAAACAAATACAAATCAGATTGTGATATTTCTGTTGAAACAAGGAGCAGCAAGGACACAGTGTGTACAATTATTATCTTTTAAATAATTAGTCAAATTTCCAGAGATAAAAATACAAATAAGTAGGCCCTATTATTATTTTTCAAGTAAGTCTCCTTGTGAGAGCTGTGCTGTGACTTAATATTGACCCCATTGAGGACCCCCCCCCCCCCACACACACACACACACACACACACACCAAACCCCACAACCCCTAAAGAACTCTACTTCTAACTGGAAATTCAAATGGGTACGTTAGAAAACTAGGCCCCATTTCCCACCACCACAGGCCATAAGAAAATGAAGATAATTGCTCTGCTCCGGATATCCAGACCCCAGCAATGCTGCAAAACCACGCCACATTTTTCACCAGGAATTGCCTTAAGCCCTGAACGTGCCAACATGGAGCAGCCTATCATGCACGGTTGGTAAACGAAATACAACAAGATGTTAGAAGCAGCAGATCCATAACATTAAAGCAGGGTGGTGGTGTGGGCATGCAGGCTACAATAAACTTAAACGCGGTGACTCAAGAAAATAAACATTTTAGGGTTCAAAATACTCAGGGGGGATCAAGCTGATGGGAGGTTGATAAACTTTTAGATTAGGATCCGACTCCGAGACCCACAAAAAAGAGGCTTGAAATACAGTACGGGTTGTTGCTATTGCACCCGTGTATATATAAACAGATAGTGATCTTGGGGATTAGGGTTGAATGGCGTTACACTGTGTGTAATCTAATGGGAAAGGTTTATCTGAGCGCTTTGATCTGTGGGGGGAAAACGTTTGGTTCTCAAGGACGTGTTAAAACGAGACTACAAGCCCCAGAGGCAGCCTGTCGAGGAGATAAGTGTCATTCAGATTGTTGTCTGTGACTGTGTAGAAAAGGCAGGAGAGAAGGAGGTAGTCTTTTCACACTTACTTCTCCTGCGTGATAATATGCTATCAAAGGCGCTATTAAAAGTTTTAAAACCCATAATAGGTGCTTCAAAGACCACCGTTACCACACATACATATAGTTACACACAGCTAGGGCCGAGCGAGGTGTGTAAAGTAAACCATGTCTTTCTCCATGGGGTTGTCTTGTCTCCTCTCATGTCTCACACTTAGCCCGCCCCCAAACGACAGGATTATTAAATGAAAATTGATCCTGCTGCTCTGATGGGAAGATGGAAACTGATTCTGTAATTACCCAACTTTACTTGTACATGCATGTTTTATAAGCCTACCTACAAGGAGAATGGATTATAGGGGAAACGCAGCCTATAATAATGGCTCAGTAAAAATGCAGACTGGTATAATTTTGTAATTGTGCACATAAGCTACTATCTAAATGTTATATTCAATAGTAGCCTATAATAATGGCTCAATAAAAAAGCAGCTGGTATATAATTTTGTAATTGTGCACATATGATAAGCTATCTAAATATTATATTCAATATAAATGAGGCATGTTTTCTATGACAACGTGTCATTAATGACACAAGTCACACAACTGAGTTTAGGATATGTTGATTTAAATGGTAGGCCACATCTCCCAGAAAAAAAGTTAATTTCAATCGATTTGGAATTTTATTCAACTACCGGTATTTGCGGTCCTTGTTATTGACAAAAAAACAAACTCTTCGGTATTTTCTCTCACCCCATTAAAAGAGCGTTATTTTCCCTATTTCAATTTAATTGTAGAGTTGCAATGTGGACAATATCCGTATTGATGTGTGAACATTAATAATGTATAGCAGTTGGTGAATGCCCTATACTTACTTTGAGCAGAAACAGCGTGCAGAAGATGAACGGAGTCATGGTGACTGATCCAAACGGAGCGCTCCCTGTGGTGCGGCTGTAGGGCAAGAAGCGATCTTTGGCAGAAAGAATCAACACTTTTCCTCAGAACGCCACAAAGGTGAATTGCATTTAAACGGCTCCTTCAAAACTGCAAGTCCATAGAAAGAACGCCACACACACACAGCCAAGTGAGCCAACTTCAGATGACGGGACGGTTCCACCACCGGTAAAATCCAATCAAAGTAAGTCGTTTCAAATAGTGACTAAACCTAAACGGGAATGGCTATGTACACACGCACTACGCAGCAGTTTCCTTCAGTAACAACTGGCGCATCTGTTTCTTTGTTTCACTCCCTACTGATCTGACAAAAAAGTTTCTTCTGTCCTGTCCCCTTCTTGCAAATGAATACCTCCTCCCTGCGGCAGGCAGCTTTAAAACAGATGCGCTAAAATTGCCCCAGAGTGAGTCCAAGGAGGGACTCGATGGCCCTTCTTTCCTCCGCCTTCCCCGGAGAACCTCAAAACTCACTCTGATTGGCTCCGACCGACGACACGACGTGACGAGCACAATAATAATACAAAGACATTGTATTGAGGCAATATTCTCAAACAATAGCACAGCGAGTCGACTCACTGGAATAAACGACCTAACCTGTAATTCAGGCTCTCAATGATGTGGTCATGATAGTTGGGATTTCATTTCTCCAACCAACCATATGGACTATAAAAGCTGCTTAATGATAATTGGCCATCTATAGTGACATACTATAGACAGGGGGGGGGGGGGGGGGGGGGCTGTATGGCCTTATGTATTACACACATGATTGATTGAATACTTAATAGACAGAAATGCAAACAGCAACAGAATAAACACTTGTCTAAGTATAAAGAGGATGGCACAAAAAAACGTCCTTGCGGCCTTGTTTCCATTCGGGTCCTATTCAATTCATAATGGGGTGTGATGTGATCTGTCTAAGGGAGAAGTGATTATTTCCTCTCCCTTTGGCCTACTGAAAGGTGCATTTTCACCCCATGTAAAGTGAATGTAAAGTGACTAAGTGGGGGTTCCACTATGGGACCTATGTGCATATAGGCCCCCACAGATCCTATGGACATTTTATACTTATCACAGAACATGGTGGACCCTGTTGTAAACAAGTGTAATGCTTAATTGGGTCGTCCACTCACAGTTAACAGCCTTTGTATTGAGTTTGTGCTTGAAATGTACTGTAATTCTGCAAACTGTTAATACATTTTTTCAATCAATCAATCAATCCCTGCTCAACAAATCACAGCTGACAGCACATACACACACACACACATGCACGCACGCACGAGAGAGAGAGAGAGAGAGAGAGAGAGAGAGAGAGAGAGAGAGAGCTCTTATCAGAAACAGAAGCCATCTCATGAATCCTACAAGATGCTCATCACATTCATGTTTGATCTCTGCAATTCAAAGGGTCAGAAAACAAACAGGGTGAATAGCACACCTTGTAAATCCCAGAGAATGCACTGCAGGGGGCCGGGGGGACTTCACAGGAAAACCAATGGAGAAGAGCTCTCTCTCTCCCTCTCTCTCAGACACAATGCTATAGTTGCACTTCAAAGGCTGCCAGGGGAAGATGGGAGACAGGCAAGATAGGCTGAAACAAGGGTTCCTGTCTCTGATCTGTCATTCAGTCCGTTATATTCAAAACGATAGTATATCACATTCTATAATTTAGATACATTCTAGTATTTAGTTCTCCTAGTGCTTCTTGACAATTTTTTTTTTTTTAACTTTGAAGTTGTGTGTAGGATTAGTGGTGTTTAAGCAACTCAACTTCAACATTATTCTTAGTCCTATTCAATTCCTATATGGTTTGAAGTAATTATTACAATAATGAATTATTTAGATTGTTGATGCTATATGTCCGGATACTGTTGAGAAAGCTTTAATACAATACATGCCTATAACACTGCCATTAGCTGAGTATGTATATCATTGTGAAAACAAACACTCTGGAACTTCTCATGATGTGACCCACTACTCCATACAACTATATATCAATCTCCCTTTTAATTACAGTCTCTCTCTCTCTCTGAACACACACACACACACACACACACACACACACACACACACACACACACACACACACACACACACACACACACACACACACACACACACACACACACACACACACACACACACACACACACACACACACACACACACACACACACACATCAGGATAGATTTACACATCACTGCAAGGTATTTCAAAGGCATAAGGGTTGCAGCCCGGTCACACAAGTTAAGTTAGACTTTATGGATCCAAATTAATTATTAGGATCAGTCAGTCACTGAGCAGCACCCAGAGATCAGCTTTTTTGTGTCTACATGTCTTGATGAATTGAATACACAAGATCACAATGGAAACAAGCCATCAGGGTTTAGTGTATAACTGTACTTTTTGCGAACCGTTAATAAAGTATTCAATCAAATAAAAAAATAAAAAAAGCTCTAGCTTAGGCACTATAGCCTTGCTCAAGAGTATGTCCATATTAACATGTATGTGTTTTGTTGAAGGAGGAAACCCAAGCGAACACAGGGAGAACATGCAAACTCCACACAGAAAGGTTCAAACCACCTTCGTGCTCAGTGTGATCGAACCCAGGACCATACTGGTGTTCGGCACCCATGCCAACCACTGAACCACCGCAAAGAATACGCCATTATGTTTGGTTCAAAACAAATCAGTCCATAGAGGTACATCACAACAACTTGTTCATGTCTTTTAAAAAAAAGGACATGACCAATTGACCATGCAGAACCCTTAACCCTATAGCTACTGTATTATGTTGAGCGAGAGCGCTCTTGCGTGGTCGTACATGGGTGAGAACTTCACAGTGCAGTGAAAGGTGGCCATAAAAAGTCATCATCTCCTCCTCGCCCTCTGGGCTCTGGCCCAGGAAATGCTCTAGGGGGTGGAAGGGAGAGTTGGAAGAGAGAGTTGGGGTCAGAGTGGAGGGAGGGTTTGGGGTTTGTGGGTTGTTGTGGATATTGGCACATTCGACTCAGACAACACCCAAGATTGCGAGAGCTCACGTTAGCCCTCCATCTCCCATGCAGCCTCGAGTCCTTCCAGGGCCTGCAGGGTCAGAGGAGGAGAAGCCTGCTCCACAAAACAACCGAGAGCGAGGTGTCAACTCCTCCTACCATTGTGGACGAGCACAGACATCCTTCAGAAGTGAGGGGGCACTTCCCCCATTCTCTTTCTCTTCTTGGATTGACTGTAGGTGGGGGGGTGGGGGGGGGAGTGGATCTACAAGCTGGTTTTATCACCCCCTACCCTACTTCTTTCCTCTATGCTACCCCTGGAGGTGTTTACGACAAGGCTGGCAGGATGTTCAACCCACCATCGGATCAAAGGAATCCTCTTCAAGTAAAATGTGCTCTTGCTGGCTCGTGACCTCTTATTCCACCCCCGACAGGGTTAAAACGCATCATCACACTAGGTGCAAGCCAACGGAGGAGAGGAGAGTTTCTACAGTGGAGGAGTCGGGCCTGTCCTGGGACAGAATGTCAGCATGCGGTTCGCTGAAAGAATCAATCTTCATTTTCGACCCAATTATGGACAATCATGCTCAGGATGTGGGCTGTGGGTGTTTGGAATAGCAAGTCGATGGATTTCAGCAACTAAAAAAAAAAAAAGATTGGGGAAACAACCATCAACATTCTGATACTTTTCAAAGTCTGATTTGATGGAGTGTTTCCTTTTTTGACTGCCTTACAGTGGTTCCCAAACTGTTTAGCTTGAGACCCAAATGAGAATTTGATGTCTCCCTGGCCGGGACCGCAAACTAGTGAAAATAGCTCAAAATACTCTCTACTACTTAAGTTATTTCATTTATGGAATTTCTGAGATTTTTTTTGTTTCAAATTGTTCAAATATTTTGAAAGAATAAAACAGAAAATGTGTATCTAATATGTAGATCTTTAATCCCGACCCACTTGTTTGCGAAACACTGGCAGATTGGAGTCAGGATGGTTTGATCAAGTCGGAACAGTAAACAGTAAAAAAGACACATGAAGAAACAGATTTTTGCTCATCCGTTTTGAACCACATTCCTCCTGGTGGTTTGAAATGCTATTCAAATCTGATTCCTAAAGATGTGTTTTAGTCTAGAATCTGGACCCTCAAACACTGGGGCCTGATTTATACTTTAGACGGTCATGGTGTCGTTCAGATCTTCAATATCACCATGCGTTGTGTGAGCTTATAGATCAGCTATTTTCTGTTTGTCATTACCATAGCAACTAATGCAGATGGGCGGATGATGTCTGAATACACAAGTCCGATCTGATCACATACAAATACTGTATCAGTGTGGACATCGTCGTAAAGATCAGATCTAAGAAACAAATCAGATTTGCCTACAGTCAGATCTGATCTTTACGACTGGGTGTCCACACTGATACAGTATTTGTATGTGATCAGATCGGACTTGTGTATTCAGACATCCTCCGCCCATCTGCATTAGTTGCTATGGTAATGAAAAACAGAAAATAGCTGATCTATAAGCTCACACAACGCATGGTGATATTGAAGATATATGTGTGTATATATATATATACACACACATACAGAAAACAACTGTACACTGGGACAAATAGTTACCAGCTTGTGGTTAGAGTGTCCGCCCTGAGATTGGGAGGCCAGGGTTCAATCACTGGCCGAGTCATACCAAAGACTAGGAAAAATGACATCCAATGCCTCCCTGGTTGGCACTTAGCACCAAGAGTTGGATTGGGGCTAAATCCTTGAAGTCAGTGGTTTTCAACCATTTTCATATCAAGGTCAATTATAAATTCTGCATTTGAGCCACGGACCACCATTTGATGAGATTCAATATGGGCACCTATTGGCAAAACAAAGGAAAAACAGCGCCCTCTTTTCAGTCTGTCTCCAGAGATTAGATGAGATTTAACCTCTCAGACCCAAAACTAATGAATATTTTGTTGGTTAACATTTGTTGATGACTGGTTGAAAACCACTGATCGAAGTCCATTGTGGGTTCAGGTTGTGACCAATCTGACCCAAAATAAAGATGAAATTAAATTAAATTAAATGATTACTATATTTACCCAGGGTATCTGGGCTAAGCTCAAGAACTTGTTTCCAGCCAGGCCCTGCTCATAGAACATTTCATCGTAGTGGTTTCAATGCCTTGTTCAAGGGCACTTCAGAGGTGGTCATTTTAACGTGTCGGACCGCTGATTCGAACTGGCGACCTTCAGGTATCAAGACCGCTCCGCAATCCGTTCGGCCACCACTGCCACAAAGGAAAGACAGTGCCCTCTTTTCCTTTGAATTGACAGAGTCAACAGTCTGTCTCGAGACTAGGTTGTGACAAACTAGCCTCATGTCCAGGAGATGTACTTCACACTATGATAGGCTTTGTGCTACGCAACACATGGCTTTAGAATCGTTGGTTCCCAACTATTGGGAATCTCAATACAAGGCTAATTACTTACTGTGACAGATACAGGTTAATGAACAGCTTCGTGTGATGCGGCTGATATCTTCCAAGACCAGTTTCAATGAAGTGTAACTAACTGCCCAAGGCACTGCTAATGGAACTGTATAGACAGACAGACAGACAGACAGACAGACAGACAGACAGACAGACAGACAGACAGACAGACATCAGCAGTATCAAATAGCTGCTGGCTGGTTATGAGAAGAAGAAGAAAAAAGTAGGCAGACAGCTTAATTTTGAAAAAAGCATGTGCATTTCTTTCCCCACACATCTTCAAAGAACAAACAATACAAACGCTAAAACTGTGATTTAAAAGTAAGTGGGAACCAGTCAGATTTCAAGACAGTGCTGACCTGGCTAATTAAAGCCTGGTCCTTTCTCCTTTCTCTGGAATATGAAGTAAACTTAAGGCTTCAGTTGGAATAGAACAAATTTAAGACACATAGTCTAGCAGTTATATATACAGCACATACAGTAGAATGCAGAACCCTGACCCATTCAGTGGTCATGGACTGAATTGTGTGATAATCAAACAAGCAAGCCAGAATTATGACCTAATCAAAATACATTCATAATAACACGTATTGCAAGGAAATGCAGCAATATTGTACAGGTAACAGTTTGCAAACGGGCAAAGTATTAGTCATTGTGTGTGTGTGTGTGTGTGTGTGTGTGTGTGTGTGTGTGTGCGCGCGCACGCGTGAACAGCTGCTTACACACAAATAAAAAGCATTTCTTCTTTGCACAGAACACCTCGAACATGCATATTAACCCGTTAATTAAAACGCAGAGGTTTTTAGGTGATCAAAATAAAAGGTCGTAAAACATGTTCTTGACTTTCACAGGGATGCACAGCAAAAAAAATCATAAAAAAGTGTTTTTATGCTTTCACTTGGGTTGTTCTGTGCATTACCTATACAGAGACATGGAGGGAAAACGGGTGCTCCATTTTGTTGGTATTGCATTTGCCCAAACAGTTCCCTTAGTTTTGTCTCCCCTCCATCATGACAGTGCATAACAATTAAGTCGCTCCGGCCGCAGGAGCGATGAGCTGGCAGGAGGAACATTCCTTCCTCTGTTCACTGGACAGTCTCTCCGTTCATATACTTCACAGTCCCTCCTCAGTGCTTCGCAAAACTAACACGAATCACGTGCATTCAGCGAACAGCTAAGAGAACATTAGGCTAATTAACAATGACGCAGGCAGGGTAATGTACACATTGTTTTGGTGCGGAGGAGGGCAGAGTCCTCGTTGACACACAGTACAGTAGAATAAAAGTGTGTAAATATGCGAGCGAGAGAGAGAGAGAGATCAGAGCAGCTCTCTGTGAGACAGAAAGTATAAAACAGATATACAGTGGAGATCGTTGCGAGCATATGGCTGGAGATACACATATGCAAAAGGCACTTTTCAGTTTCAATTAAAAAACATCCAGACTACCGGTATACTAATATAGTCAATAGTATTGAGAAAAAGAAGGAAAAAAAACAATCTCAGAGTTTATAGGGATCAAACAATGTCATTTTCTCCTCCATTTAAGGCAACAGAAGACATCTCTTCACAAGGTTCATTATATCCAATTTCTTAAACTGTAGAAGGTGGATGTATTCATCATTAAAGCAGTTTTTGCTTTAACATTAAGAAGATTGCTTAGGGCCAAAAGGGCATTAGTAAACATGCACACAGGCACATACTGTGTATGCATGCACACACACACACACACACACACACACACACACACACACACACACACACACACACACACACACACACACACACACACACACACACACACACACACACACACACACACACACACACACACACACACACACACACACACACACACACACACACACACACACACACACACACACACACACACACACACACACACACCCCTCTAGTGGTGTTTACCAGTATTGCAGTATGGAAATAGCTCCAGTATTTTCAGTTGTTAGTTTCGAGGAGGGTTGGGAAATGCTATGGCCATACGCAGTGCACATGCGCACACATTCAACCCAATAAGGACGGGACCTGACGAGAGAAGAAGTCCAGCGGGTTAGGGTAGCCGCTCCCAAACTTTTCTGGACCAGGGCACACTTCTCATGTCAAAAGCGTTCACCCATCTGAACACTGAACGTGTTAAGTGGTCAGATAGTTTTCTTTTTCCAGGTGTTTTGAACACCATGCACATTTTTGTTTTGTTATTATATTATCAATAAAATGATAGTGTAAATTATTTTAGGGGCCCCATTTGCAATATGAGGATATTGCACGGGGGGCCCACCGGTTGGGGATGGCTGTCTGTGTGAGTCCATTCTGCCGTCTGTCTGTCTGTCTGCACCACAGTGAACCATTCTGCTGTCTGTCTGTCTGCACCACAGTGAATCATTCTGCTGTCTGTCTGTCTGCACCACAGTGAATCATGGTGTTTCTGCACCATAAGTGGCTGCCTCAACAACCACACACTGTCATACAGCGGTTCATAACAACCTTCTCCTCCATTTCCCCCAAAACACAACAAGGCCGTTCTTTGGAATGATGCTGATTGGAGAGTTTCAAAAGTCCAACGTTGTTTCCTTTCCGTTGCAGAAAACAAAAGTGCACAGTGTGTGTACGGGCCGGGTCGCTCTCCCTCCCAGAGAGCTCCAACGAGGCTGCGGACTCGGGGAGACAGAGTGGTAAGAAAAAAGGCTCTGTCGAGTCACATCGAGAGAATCACAGCCGCGTTTTCGTGTCAGCGACCTCTGGGGGGGAGAGGGCTTTTAACCCCGGACTGAGGTCCCCCCGCCGCCATGGGGTTGATGCAGGGACCCACGTGTGTTCATTTCCCAGCATGCTCAGTGGGGTTGTACTCTGTCTCTCCCGCGGACACCTGGGAGATACGCCGTGTGGAACCCCACAGGCGTCGAGAGAACTGACCTGAGCGCACCTGAGGGGTGGGGAGGGGGAGGGGGGGGGACAGGTTGAGGCCATGTGAAGACAACACACACACACACTCAAAAAAACCCTAACATTCAGGTTCAATGACAATAGATTTAAAGGACAGATTGTAATCTGAATGACTTTATTCTAAGTTGTTAGCAATAGCATGTGATTATTCAGAGTGAGTGAGTGACACACACACACACACACACACACACACACACACACACACACACACACACACACACACACACACACACACACACACACACACACACACACACACACACACACACACACACACACACACACACACACACACACACACACACACACACACACACACACGCACACACGCCTCACCTCCTCTGGTTTCCCTGCCCCCACCACGATCAGCTTGCCGTCCTCCAGGCCGACCAGGATGTGACTGTTCTCTCTGGTGACAGAGACACTCCTGATGGGGACCTTCAGGACCAGGGGCGCCTCCACCGAACTCAGGCTGTCACACAAACCAAGGCAGAAAACTGTTCATTATTTACTTAGCGATTAAACAGATATTGACATTTTTGAGGGGTTCTAGCCACTTCCTATGCCCAGCTTTCCGGGTTTGTGATTGGCTGATCACCCCATAGCAATGATTTGATTGGCTGAGAAAAGTACATAAAGTGAGGGCAGAAAAGTGAAGACACCAAAAGTTTACGCCGAGTGTGATTTTTGAAAATACTAGTCCAGACTCCATACCTGTTCAGGGATATGACCCATTCTGTCTCTCTCCCGTCCTTTATCTGCCACTTATATATAACAGGTGTCCCCCATGCCACACCCGTTATGCGATGCTCAGCCAATCACACAGTGCCAATTTTGGCGCCATACATGGTAATTTTTCGCCAGTTCCGCCCTCAAATTTCAGCACCATACAATTTTCCTTCCTCACATTACTAAAATTATTAGTTATTTGCGACCGTATGAAAACCTACATCTCCCGTCCGTCCGTCACCCACACCTCCATATATGGACATCCTGTCTCCATATGTATATGGTCACGCCTCGTGACATCTTGTGACATCATGGTCTCCATGATGTCATATTATAGATTATATATAGATATTAACAGTGTGTCTGGTACCTGAAGAGGTCTCGTATGTGTTGGTTATCATCCTAACAGTGTGTCTGGTACCTGAAGAGGTCTCGTATGTATGTGTTGGTTATCATCCTAACAGTGTGTCTGGTACCTGAAGAGTTCTCGTATGCGTTGGTTATCATCCTAACAGTGTGTCTGGTACCTGAAGAGTTCTCGTATGCGTTGGTTATCATCCTAACAGTGTGTCTGGTACCTGAAGAGGTCTCGTATGTGTTGGTTATCATCCTAACAGTGTGTCTGGTACCTGAAGAGGTCTCGTATGTGTTGGTTATCATCCTAACAGTGTGTCTGGTACCTGAAGAGGTCTCGTATGTGCAGGTTGCCCTGCGAGGTGCCCATGATGACGTAGTCAGACACCAGGTGCAGAGCGGTCACCTGCTCCTCCATGCAGAAGGACGACAGCAGGCAGCCGTTCACAGAGTACACGTGGAGCGAGTACTTCCCCTTGAAGGAAAAGTAACAACATGGAAACCTTTTATCTCTCATATTCTGACTTTTTTTTCTCGTAAATGAACGTCCTACTTGATCATACCACAGCACTGTTTCCCAAACAGTGGGTTGGGACCCATTTGTGGGTCACGGACCAATCTTTATGGGTCACGACTTTCTTTTACTAGATTTAAAAAAAAAAATATTTTAAAAGAGATGGGCAGTATTTAATTTTTTTTATAGGCAGTATTTGTGTTACATGTACGGCATTTGAAATGTTTATCTCATATTACGATTGATTACTTTGAAATGTGTTTTTTGATAGGCATTAAAAATACCCATGTAGTTTGTGATAAGATGCTTTGGGTAAAAAAAAAGAGAGAGACAAAAAAACACACTTGTAATGTGTAAGAACCAGCAAGTTAATAGAATTAAATAGGAAGTGTGAATCTTTGTTACACGTCATGAAAATGAAAATAGTAAACCACAGTATTTTATTTTATACATAATGTTTTGGCACTGGTATGTTGTACTTTACATTTTCAGACAAGACATCTGAGAAAGGTGTTTGAGCTAGAAAAAGTACTCAATTGTTTTACTTAAGTAAAAGTATCAATACTGCAATACAGAACTACTCCGTTACAAGTAAAAGTTCAGAATTCAAAATGTACTTGAGTAAAAGTACAAAAGTATTGGCATGAAAATGTACTTAAAAGTACCAAAGTACTCACTATCAAAATGTGAAAATAGCAGATCTCTAAGTTCACAATGCGTCGCATCGCGACACATTGTAGATCGACTATTTTCAAATGGCCGAAATGTATAAAGGGCTGAAGTGGTTAATGTATGTTTTGTCATAATAATCAAAGTAACTAGCAACTAAAGTTCTCAAATAAATGCAGTGGAGTAAAAGTACAATACTTGCCTCTGAGATGTAGTGGAGTAGAAGTAAAACGTATTGGAAATTGGAAATACTCAAGTAAAGTAGAAATAACCTCAAAATTGTACTTGAGTACAGTCCTTAACCCATTTAGGCCTGACATCAACATTTAAAATAATTCTTCTAAATCCTCCAGTTTTCTGAAATAAATATTTTCACGATTTTTCATAAATAGCAGACCTACAAGCTCGTAGCGCGCCACTCGGTGGCGCGCTATGAGCTTGTAGATCTGCTATTTTTCAATAGCTAAATTATAACATAATATTTAAAACACCAAAAGGGGTTCCCGCCCAAAATGGGTTAAGTTACCTTCCACCACTGAATGTATGGGAATGATATGGAGACCCGTACCTTTCCTCCCGAGGAGCCTTCCAGGGACGTCTGCACCACGACGTGTCCCTCCATGCCCACCTGCAGCTGAGAGATGGCGGCCGGCACGCAGCTCTCACCTGGAGGCCGCAGCGAGCGCAGGAACTGACCTCTTCGGACGCTGTGCACGATCAACGTGCCGTCCTGACGCGCGTCAGAGAGAGAGAGAGAGAGAGAGAGAGAGAGAGAGAGGGGGGGGGGGGGGGGGGGGGAACAAAATTACTTCTTAACCTATTTAGACCTGAGGCTGATTCTAAAGAAATGGCTTCTAAATCCTAACAGTTTTCAGTGGTGCTCAACCCGTTTCATGTCAAGGACACCCAGAATGATACGTATTTGGCTGCGGACCCCCATCTGAAAATATGTAGTTCCAGGGACCCCCCAGAAGCAAAGATTTGAGTTAAAAACGTTTGCTCTGAAAGAATATATATTCAAAGATTTTCGCCACATTTTCAGGTTTTTTCAAAAAATAGCAGATCTACTGTACAAGCTCGCTGCTATTTTGCAATAGCTAAAGTATATCATAATCATCCCGTCCTGAATAATAGAAGAGCAATGATTAATTTGGTTCTGTACTGGTATTTGTTACTCTGGTTTATATTTTTTGTTTCTGAATTTTAATCTAAAATGTGTGCACTAAATTTGTGTATCTGTATACAGTTAGTTACATCAGGACATATACATTGTTGTATATGACCTTCATCGGGACACATATACCACGTGTAATGTCCTGACAAAGATCTGAATTGATTGAAACGTTGATACAAGTAAGTAAGTACATTTTATTTATACAACAGAGCTTTTTCAGCATCACCAGTGTGCACAGACTCTATTCTCCTTTAATAATAACCTCATGCACTGTCTCTCACCTTTGACCCTGAGACAGCCATGTCCAGTTCGGTACTGATGGCCACACAGGTGACCTCCTGGTCGTGTCCACAGAGGACCTGCACTGGACGAGGAGACAGACCACTGGAGAAGCCCCCCTGGAGGACCACAGAAAAACCACATAGTTAAATTTACAGTATGTACATCTAAATTAAATTACTCTATCGTCTCTGTCGGGTGGAAAGCTCATATGTCCGAAACAGTTACTTTTCGGGATTCTAATTAAAAAATAGTAAAAGTAGCAGATCGCGAAACTGGAAATCGCGATTGTGGATCTGCTACTTTTTATGCTTTTGTGAAATCTCTCAAGAGCACACACACACACACACACACACACACACACACACACACACACACACACACACACACACACACACACACACACACACACACACACACACACACACACACACACACACACACACACACACACACACACACACACACACACACACACACACACACACACACACACACACACACACACAGGTGTGTTTACCTGCTGTAGAACCTGCCACACTATGCAGGTTGTGTCTCTGGAACCAGAGATGAGGTAGATGCCACACAGATCCAGGGCCAGACATGTGACCACATCTGCAGAGAACACACACACAGCATGGATTACTTTATTATTATTAGTCTATTATCCCCCCAGGGGGGCTATACTAGGTCCCCTTCTTCCTTCCCTTCAACGCCAACCCTCTTTGATGAAAATAGTAGTGTCATCAGTACCCACCATAGAGTAATAAAAGGATAGAGACCGAGTCGGAGTGTTAGCCCCGCCCCCCGCTATTCATTTCAATAGAAGTTGCTCAGTGGCGTTTTGAAGCACCCGGAAGACTGCCGGAAGTACAATTATGACTCAATGGCTCGAGCGAGCGGAAGTATTAGCCTAGCCTAGCCCGGACCTCAAATGTCATGAACGTCCGTCCACCTCCATGAAAGTGCTGCAATTCCACATTTCTCCAGTAGGTAGTGGCAGCTTCAACGTTGGATAGCCTTACTGGGGGCTTGGTACCCATACCCTGGGTGAGGTTGGTGAAAGGGCCTTTCTGTAGGTACCCTCACAAAAAACATGCAGTAACCCTGGTCTCTATACTGCCTCCCCCTGGTCAGCCGAGGGCAGATATACGCTGTGAGCTTGTATATGTGCTATTTCTGATTAGCCAATGCTAAAATCTGAAAGGGCAGATGCTTAACCGGTGTTAATGGGTTAAGTGAAGTGGTATCAAGAAAAGAGCATCTGATCAGAACATCAGCTAAATAAAATTTAAAATTAGGTAGCACGGTCATGGATGTTACGCCAATCATTGTGACTTAATGAGGTAGAACTGTCATGGATGTTACGCCAATCATTGTGACTTAATAATAATAATAATAATAATAAAACTTTATTTGTATAGCACCTTTCATGACATGAAATGCAGCTCAAAGTGCTTTACACAAAAAAAGAAAAGAAAGGCAGGGCATAAACAATACAGTGAGGACATGAATAACATTTTTTTTAAAAAGACAGATAAATCAATTAAAAGCAAGGGTGTAAAAGTGGGTCTTGAGCTGAGCTTTAAAAATGTCTACAGAGGCTGCCTGTCGAAGGTACAGTGGGAGTTTGTTCCACGCCGTCGGCCCGTAGAAGCAAAAAGCTGCTTCCCCGTATTTTTTAGTTGCCATTTTTTTAGGCAAAGCGAGCAGGCCAGCAGTGGAAGACCTTAGGGGGCGGTTTGGGACATATTTCGGCAGGCAGTCATGTAGGTAGGAAGGTGCGAGACCATTGAGAGCTTTATAAACAAGTAAAAGAATTTTAAAATCAATCCTAAAAACAACCGGAAGCCAGTGCAATGAGGCCAAGACTGGAGTAATATGTTCTCTCATCTTAGTTCTAGTTAAGACTCTGGCTGCTGCATTTTGGACAAGTTGTAATCTGTCAGTTGATTTCTTAGGCAATCCAGAAAAAAGTGCATTGCAGTAATCAAGCCGAGAAAAAACAAAGGCGTGGATTAGCGTTTTTGCATCGTCCAGTGACAAATAGGCTCTGATTCGTGCAATATTTCTAAGACACCAACCACACTTAATTCTGTAAACAGTAACACATGCGCTTAATGGTTCAACCTTTGTGAACTTCCTGAACTTCCCTTTCCACGGGAAACAACAAACTATCACAGAAACAGCTGTGAATTTGCTTATAACCAGCCAACAGAAAATATCCACATGGCTTTTGTATTTGTTACTTGATTGTTTTCATTTGAAAACAAGTGATGTAAACAGCTGACAGGATGCTGAAAGTATGTTGACAAGTTGTCTTGCATATTTCAGCATCAATGTTGAAATAGAGCATTGTCCCGAGTCCTGACGTCACTCCATTATAGTATTTCTATTGAAATTCCATAGGGTCATCTTAGCATCGCGTCATATAAGAACAGTTTAAAAAAAAAAGAGCCTGACTATTCTGTCTGGAATGTGACTAGTTTATGATATTGAGTTTCATTTGATAATGTCTGCGATAACTCTCTGAGCCAGGGGGATAGCGGCCTCTAGTGGCAGTGGTGTCAGACTTCGGTCCTACTCTAATACAGTGGTTCTCAACCTGTGGGTCGGGACTCCCAGGGCGGTCCCCTCAAGATTTTTGAGGGCTCCCCTGATGACAGTGAAGTGACAATTTAAGGACCTTTAAAACCCTTTTAATACAAAAAAAAAAAAAAAAGAAACGTAAAAGAGCATTGCTGCATCAAAAGTAATCAACAACCTATACTATAAAAACTGAAAATGAAAGCCACTGCTCCGACTGGACTCACCTATATGTCTGCAGATCCGTCCCACCATCTTGGCCTTGCCCAGCAGTGTGACTCGCAGGCTGCAGTCCCAGTGTCCTCCACTGAACAGCAGCCGGCCGTCGCTGGACACCACCAGGACCTGAGCGCTGATGCCCACCCCCGGAGCAAAGGGGCCACTCAGGAAGCGCTGCGTTCTGGTTGAACCACACAGGACAGGACAGGACAGGACAGGACAGGACAGGACAGGACAGGACAGGACAGGACAGGACAGGACAGGACAGGACAGGACAGGACAGGACAGGACAGGACAGGACAGGACAGGAGGACAACAGTTGGATTTTCGCTGCTGTCAGGCAGAAACATCTTTATCTCCATTATTCTAACAACAGTGACAACACTCTACTACTATATCATAAAAAGTATTGCAGATCCACAACCTTCAAACACATGGACATTCCGGTGTGTGTGTGTGTGTGTGTGTGTGTGTGTGTATGTATGTATGTATGTATGTATATATTATATATATATATTATATATGAATGAATAAAACAATGTATTTTAGATGAAAAAAAAATATGTATATACTAATAGCAGATCTACAAACTCACTACGTGATGCAACACATCATGAACTTGAACATTTACTATTTTTGATCTTCTATTTATGCACAATAGTGGTTAATCAGACTAATCAATTTAGTTGATTATTATTATTGTTTTTATTAATCCTTTTTTATTACTGCTATTTGTCCATGTACTCATTTCTTGTTGTAAACGCTGTTGAGGAAAAAATTATTTCAAACATTTTTGAGGGACAGACAAAAGGTAAAGGAGAGGGCAAAGTTTAGGCATGGTTTGCTATAAACCAGGGCAAGAGAGGGAGGACTTTCCTATTTGCAACATATACGCGTGGTGACATTTAAGAGTTACATACTCTGTGAGAGTTCAAGTGGGTTTGCGTTGTGATTTACACCGTGTTTATGTGATCTGGGTTTACTGTAGGTTTAAACTGTAACGATCATTTAAAACCATCTGCTACAAGTTATTTTCCTTTTTAGAATGGATTAAATTAAATACAGCTTTGAAGTACTACAAGTACGAGTAATCCTTGCTGAGCTGGAAAGATAGGGCGATACAGATATCTGAGGCATGGAGCTATATGGCCTGGTGTTTAACATGACGACATGAGCCTTCCCTCCTCAGTGGAACGAGAGATACAGATATCTGAGGCATGGAGCTATATGGCCTGGTGTTCAACATGACGACCATGAGCCTTCCCTCCTCAGTGGAACGGGAGATACAGATATCTGAGGCATGGAGCTATATGGCCTGGAGCCTGTTCCACGAAACTTTGATTAACTAATCCAGGATTTAGGCCAAAACCAGGCTTTTTAAATCCTGGTCTTTACAGCCTGGTTTATTCTGTTCCACTAAAGCCAAGCGAGGCTTAGAATGGGCGGATTTATCGAGCCAGGATCATAAAGCCTGGCTGAATGCAGAGCCTGGCTTTTTGTTTCTAGACCCATTCGGTGGAACACAGATTTACTGATCCTTCTTCTTCATGGGGTATTATGGCAGTTTGCATCATTAATAGTTGCATTACTGCCCCCTTCTGTATATCTCAGTATCATTACTAATCTATTCAAGACTTACTGATACAAGGACTTAAGCTTCTAAAATAAATACTGCTGCTGTAATTAAAGAGAGAACATACTCTCAACAGTGGATAGACTGAATGATTAACTACCCCAAAAATATAGTTTACATTTTACCACTACTATTAACTTAAAACAGAATTCTTAATATTGTAAGCATAATGATATTGTCGCATTGTGATATTTGGCCATAACTCCCTCCTCTGAGGGAGCTACCTTTGGGGAAGGGGGTTGTTGTCCAGACAGGGGCCAGACTGGTGAACTGTGGGTCATGGGTTCAATAGTGGGTGAAACGTTACAATGGTAATATGTTGTAAAACAATGAGTAATGGTAATATTTAGTGGTTTTCACTTTTACAAAAAAAATAATATATAATATAATATAATATAATATAATATAATATAATATAATATAATATAATATAATATAATATAATATAATATAATATAATATAATATAATATAATATAATAATTCTTCTTAACCGTGCACTTGCACGACAGCAAACCTATTCTGGGGAACATTCACCAAAAGCAGCTGATCTACAAGCTCACAAGCTGTCATGATGTTGTGCAGCCTATATATTTTGTTTTTTTTATTTTATATAGTGCTTAAATTAGTCCTTTAATGCAGACCGATAAAAATAAGGCAACATAAACCTATAATAATTGAATAAGTGTGGAAAACATCATTGGTTTGTGATCAGTTTGACTGCTTAATGAACAGTAAAGACATCAGGATTAGGTTAAACCTGGCTGTTAGCCTGGTCCGGAGCAGGCTAAGTCCAAAGCATTAGTTTCCATGGTAACTAATGTAGCATCACTTTCATGAAACCGAATCAAGCCTCAACATATCCAGGTTAACTGGTTAAATTAATCTGGCAAGATTAACCAGCTTTCATGAAACCGGTTAATCGCTGATCCAGGATATATTAAGCCAGGATATCTGTTAAATCCCGGTTTAATCTCTAATCCAAGTTTCGTGGAACGGGCCCCTGGTGTTCAACATGACGACATGAGCCTTCCCTCCTCAGTGGAACGGGAGATACAGATATCTGAGGCATGGAGCTATATGGCCTGGGGCCTGTTCCACGAAACTTGGATTAACTAATCCAGGATTTAGGCCAAAACCAGGCTTTTTAAATCCTGGTCTTTACAGCCTGGTTTATTCCGTTCCACTAAAGCCAAGCGAGGCTTAGAATGGGCGGATTTAGCGAGCCAGGATCATAAAGCCTGGCTGAATAGACAGCCTGGCTTTTTGTCTCTAGACCCATTTAGTGGAACACAGATTTACTGATCCTTCTTCTTCATGGGATATTATGGCAGTTTGCATCCTTAATAGTTGCATTACTGCCCCCTTCTGTATATCTCAGTATCTTTACTAATCTATTCAAGATTTACTGATACAAGGATTTAAGCTTCTAAAATAAATACTGCTGCTGTAATTAAAGAGAGAACATACTCTCAATAGTGGATAGACTGAATGATTAACTACCCCAACAATATAGTTTACATTTTACCACTACTATTAACTTAAAACAGAATTCTTAATATTGTAAGCATAATGATATTGTCGCATTGTGATATTTGGCCATAACTCCCTCCTCTGAGGGAGCTACCTTTGGGGAAGGGGGTTGTTGTCCAGACAGGGGCCAGACTGGTGAACTGTGGGTCATGGGTTCAATAGTGGGTGAAACGTTACAATGGTAATATGTTGTAAAACAATGAGTAATGGTAATAGTTAGTGGTTTTCACTTTTACAAAAAAAGATATATATAATTAAAATATAATATAATGTAATAATTCTTCTTAACCGTGCACTTGCACGACAGCAAACCTAGTCTGGGGAACATTCACCAAAAGCAGCTGATCTATAAGCTCACAAGCTGTCATGATGTTGTGCAGCCTATATATTTTGGTTCTTTGATTTTATATAGTGCTTAAATTAGTCCTTTAATGCAGACCGATAAAAATAAGGCAACATAAACCCATAATAATTGAATAAGTGTGGAAAACATCATTGGTTTGTGATCAGTTTGACTGCTTAATGAACAGTAAAGACATCAGGATTAGGTTAAACCTGTCTGTTAGCCTGGTCTGCAGCAGGCTAAGTCCAAAGCATTAGTTTCCATGGTAACTAATGTAGCATCACTTTCATGAAACCGAATCAAGCCTCAACATATCCAGGTTAACTGGTTAAATTAATCTGGCAAGATTAACCAGCTTTCATGAAACCGGTTAATCGCTGATCCAGGATATATTAAGCCAGGATATCTGTTAAATCCCGGCTTAATCTCTAATCCAAGTTTCGTGGAACGGGCCCCTGGTGTTCAACATGACGACATGAGCCTTCCCTCCTCAGTGGAACTATATGGCCTGGTGTTTAACATGACGACATGAGCCTTCCCTCCTCAGTGGAACTATATGGCCTGGTGTTCAACATGACGACATGAGCCTTCCCTCCTCAGTGGAACGGGAGAACCACATACAGATATCTGAGGCATGGAGCTATATGGCCTGGTGTTCAACATGAAGACATGAGCCTTCCCTCCTCTGTGGAACTATATGGCCTGGTGTTTAACATGACGACATGAGCCTTCCCTCCTCAGTGGAACTATATGGCCTGGTGTTCAACATGACGACATGAGCCTTCCCTCCTCAGTGGAACGGGAGAACCACTCTCCTCTAGGGCTGTCCATCCTTACACATTTAAGTTGACGATTCATTGTTACACAAATAATTGCGATTAACGATTTAATTGCATCGAACATTAATTGGAACATTACAACTTGTATTTCCGTTTACCTTTTCATTTTAGGATTCGTAATCACAAATTAATACACAAAGAAATAAGTGACACATTTAATAATTTGTAATATTTCTTTCTTTCCAAAACATTTACAAAATAGCGGATAACGGATGCTATTTTTGAAAAATGTTTGAATATGTTGGGTGGATGGGTTGATGTAGCAAAATACATTTATTTTGTATTAATGTCGGATTTCTTTAAAAGTTTGTTTGTTGTTGTCTTTGTTTGTTTGTTGTCATCTTTACTGTTATGAGAGTAAGTTCGTAGAAGTCGGCAGTACTTGCAC